>NC_091801.1:17908257-18211287 GCF_041296235.1 Equus asinus
AACAATAGAAAAGATCACTGAAACTAAAAGCTGGTTCTTTGAAAAGATAAAAATTTATAAACCTTTAGCCAAACTCCAAGAAAAAAGAGAGGGCCCAAATAAATAAAATTAGAAATGAAAGAGAAGTTGAAACTAACACCACAAAAATACAAAGAATCATAAAAGACTACAATTAGTTATATACCAACAAATTGGACAACCTAGAAGAAATGGATAAATCCCTAGAATCACACAGCATTCCAAGACTGAATCATGAAGAGACAGAAAATCTGAACAGACCAGATACAATTAATGAAATTGAATTAGTGATTTTAAAATTCCCAAAACAGAAAAGTCCCAGACCAGACAGCTTCACTGGTGAATTCTACCAAATTTTTAAACAAGAGTTAAAACCTATCCTTCTCAATTTATTCCAAAAAATTGAAGAGGAAAGAACACTTCCAAACTCATTTTATGAGGCCAACATTACCCCGATAACAAAGCCAAAGACACCAGAAGAAAAGAAAATTACAGGCCAATATACCTGATGAACACAGATGCAAAAGTCCTCAACAAAATAATTAGCAAACCAAATTCAACAATACATTAAGAGACTCACACACCACCATCAAGTGGGATTTATTCCAGGGATGCAAGTATGGTTCAACATCTGCAAATCAGTCAATATGATACACCACATTAACAAAATCCAGGATAAAAATCATATGATCATCTCAACAGATAGAGAAAAAGCATTTGACAAAATTGAACATCCATTTATGATAAAAACTCTCAACAAAAGGGGTGGAGAAGAAATGTATCTCAACATAATAAAGGCCACATATGACAAACCCACAGCCAACATCATACTCAGCAGTGAAAAGCTGAAAGAATTTCCACTAAGATCAAGAACAAGACAAAGATGCTCACTCTCACCACTTTTATTCAACATATTATTGGAAGTCCTAACCACAAAAATTAGACAAGAAATAAAAGTTATCCAAATTGGAAAGGAAGAAGTAAAATTGTCACTATTTGCAGATAACTTGATACTACATACAGAAAACCCTAAAGACTCCATCAAAAAACTATTAGAACTAATAAATGAATTCAGTAAAGTTGCAGGATGCAAAATTAAGATACAGATATTGGTTACATTTCTATACACTAATAATGAGCTATCAGAAATGGAGATTAAGAAAACAATCTCATTTACAATTGCATCAAAAAGAATAAAATACCTAGAAATAAATTTAATCAAGGAAGTGAAAGATCCACACTCTGAAAACTTTAAGACATCAAGGAAAGAAATTGAAGACAAATAAGTGGAAAGATATACCATGCTCATGGGTTTGAAGAATTAATATTGTTAAAATGTCCATACTACCCAAAGCAATCTACAGATTCAGTGCAATCCCCATCAAAATACCAATGATATTTTTCACAGAACTAAAACAAATAATCCTAATAAATGAAGTTGAGAAAACTGGACAGCTATATGCAAGAGAATGAAAGTGGACCACTATCTTACACCATATTATACAAAAATAAACTCAAATGGATTAAAGACTTGAATGTAAGACCTGGAACCATAAAAATCCTAGAAGAAAACATAGGCAGTCAACTCTTTGACATCAGTCTTACCAATATTTTTTTAGACTAATCTCCTCGGGCAAGGGCAACAAAAGCAAAAATAAAGTGGAACTGCATCAAACTAAAAAGCTTTTGCACAGCAAAGGAAATCATCAACAAAACAAAAAGGCAACCTACTGAATGAGAGAAGATATTTGCAAATCATACATCTGATAAGGGGCTAATATCCAAAATATATAAAGAAGTTACACAACTTAATACCAAAAAACCATACAACCCAATTAAAAAATGGGCAGAGGGCTTAAATACACATTTTTCCAAAGAAGCATACAAATAGGGGCTGGCCCCATGGCTGAGTTAAGTTTGTGCACTCTGCTTCGGCAGCCCAGGGTTTGGCAGGTTTGGATCCTGGGCACGGACTAGCACTGCTCATCAAGCCATGCTGAGGCAGCATCTCACATAGCAGAGCCAGAAGGACCTACGACTAGAATATCTACAACTATGTACTTGGGGGCTTTGGGGAGAAAAAGAAGAAAAAAAAGGAACATTGGCAACAGATGTTAGCTCAGGTGCCAATCTTTAAAAAAAAGAAAGGTATGAAGAAAGATGAGTAGGATGATTTAAAAAAAGACATACAAATGGCCAACAGACATATGAAAAGATGCTCAATATCACTAACCATCAGGGAAATGCAAGTCAAAACCACAGTGAAATACCACCTCACATCTGTCAGAATGGCTATTATCAAAAAGACAAGAAATTACAAATGTTGGCAAGGATGTGGGGAAAAGGGAACCCTTGTGCACTGTTGGTGGGAATGTAAATTGGTGCAGCCACTATGTAAAGCAGTATGGAGGTTCCTCAAACAATTAAAAATAGAACTACCATATGATCCAGCAATTCCGCTTCTGGGTATTTATCCAAAGAAAACAAAAACACTAATTTAAAGAGATATCTGCACCCCTTTGTTCATTGCAGCATTCTTTGCCATAGCCAAGATATGGAAGCAGCCTAAGTGTCCATCAATAGATGAATGGATGAAGAAATTATGGTGTATATACACAATGGAATATTACTCAGCCATAAAAAAGAATGAAATCTCGTAAAGAGAGGGCACAATGAGACAAGAAATATGTTTGGCTTTATATTTAGGAAAGAGAAAAAGTTCTGATTAGCAGTCCTGGGTCTCTTAGTCATCCTCCAGAGGAGTCCTCCTTTAGTTTTTATCTGTAAAATAGGGATAACAAGATCTGTATATTGTGAGGATTAAAGGAGGTTTGCTATGTTAGTGCCACGAAGTCGGTTCCAACTCCTAGCAACCCTGGGTACGGCAGAGCGGAGCCCTGCCTGGTCTTTTTGTGCCATCTTCTCACCTTCCCATGCTCTCACCTTCTGGTACTATATCAGACAATGTTCTGCTGCTATAGGGTTTTCGTGGTCAATTTTTTCAGAAGTTGGTGGTCGGGTCCTTCTTCCTGGTCTGTGTTAGTCTGGATGCTCAGCTGAAACCTGTCCACCATGGGTGACCCTGCTGGTATTGGAAATATTGGTGGCATAACTTTCAGCGTCACATCAGCCACAGTATGACAACCAACAGACAAGAAGTGTGGTTCCCTCATCAGGAAACGAACCAGACCACAGCAGTGAGAGTGCTGAATCTTAACCACTGGACCACCAGAGCTGGCATTAAAGGAGGTAACAGCAGAAAAATTTCAGTGAAGGGGCTGAGCCCATTGTCCACCAGAAGCAAAATTTTCTAAGTTTTATAAATATGTAAAAACATAAAGTAGGGGATGCAAGTGAATGTTTTTACTGGGGGAAGATATTAATCTAATTAAAGCATGCAGATATCTTCACTGATTACAAGTAAATGATCATTAAGGTTCTACCTTGATCTACTTTTCTCACACTCAAGCTGCTGGATACCTTTTTTAAAGGAAATTCATTTTTTTTTCTATAGCACACTGTTAACAAGTCAAATTAGAAAAAAAAATCAATAAATATCTCATCTAAAAGGAGGAGGAAACCATTTAAATATAGTCTTTAATGGAAGCAAATATCCTTATTCAGTGCTCTGGAGTAATAAAGAGTTTATTATTAAAAGCCTAAACTAACAAAACTAAAATAGTTATTAGATACATTTACCATTCTGTGTATATGGCAAACAATCTGCCAGAGAAAATCCACGATCCAAGGAAATTCATGCATTTATCCAAAAGTTTACTGAGCAACCAGTGTGATTCATACTGTCTCCTGCCAATGTAACCCACAAGCAAAATTGTAAAGAAGGTAAAGTTGACATCAATGCTTTCTCTCTCGGCAACTTCTCTGTTTCCTTTGGATAACCAGCACTCTGCCGCCTCCCACTGCTCAGGAAATCCCACTACCACCATCACTCTCCCCAGATGAAGCACTCCTCTCTGGCCTGCCTTTCCAGAAAGGTCTCAAATCCAAGATTGCTCTCCATACCTCTTCCTATGAAAACTGACCTCTCTGGTGCACCCTAGAAGGAAGTGCTCTCATCTAACTGTCTGTTGGAGGGTGTATTAATCTGCTCACGCTGCCGTAACAAATTACCACAGGCTGAGTGGCTTAAACAACAGACATTCATTTTCCCATAGTTCTGGAGGCTGGAAGTCCAAGATTAAGGTTCCAGCCAATTTAGTTCCTAGTAAAGCCTCTCTCCCAGGCTTGCCTTTCTTTCACATGCATGGATCGCGGGAAGGAGAGAAGGGAAGGGAGATGGGGAGAAGAGAGAGAACCAGTGATACAGCTCTGGTGTCTCTTCTCATAAAGACACTAATCCTGTTGGATCAGGGCCCCACCCTTATGACCTCATTTAACTTTCATTGCTTCCTCAGACGCCCCATCTCCAAATACATCTCCAGTAGGAGTTAGGCTTCAATATATGAATGGAGGTGGAGGGGACACAAACGTTTAGTCCATAACAGAGAGGCTACAGTCAGCTCAAACGTACCACACTATGAAAGAATTTTAACCCTCTTTGCATAGAATGCACCTTCTGGCAGGGAATAATTGGTTAATACCCACAGCAACAAATTTCCAATGATTCATGAGGCTAAGTACACCCTACACTTATCATATAGTGTCCATGTATACCTTACTCCACTGGGTGCAAAGCATATTCTCATCCTCATTTGCAAGTGTTTCATTGATCCCATTTCTTTGGTGTCAGTCAGGAATGTGCAGTAAACCACTCCATCCTTGGCCAGGCTCATGGTCACATACTCCAGTCCCTAGAGCTTCAGGCCACAGGCCATTTCTGGCCCTGAAGCATGCCATGGCTTCAAGTTCACAAATAATAAGGGGGACATCATCTCCCTATTCTGGCAGTATGCCACACAACCATGCCAGGATTGTATTCCAAATTTTCTAATCGTTTATGCTTGTGCATACACAGCGACACACAAGCTTGCATATTCTTAACTTTTAAGTTTTTCCTTCTCTATTTACCTGCCTTTTGGGGAATTGACTGCAAAAGTGTCCGAATTAAATTATATCACCATGTAGTAGACACAGATAGTATTTAGAAATCTTAAAGGTTGCTTTGATTTTTCCTCAGAAACACAAAAGGAGCCAAGATGTGTAACATATTACTTTTTTTTCCTGTCCTATTCTCACGTAGGAGTCTGAGCAGCTGCTATCTCAGCAGATACCTAACCTAAATATGTATTCTTAAACACACATAAAAACAGGTCTTCAGGAAACTTCATTTACCAAAGATCTGTGCACCAAGCATTTGTACTCAAAGAATTTCAACAATGGATTTTGTGATACTTGAAAAGAGGTTTTAGTTTTTTAAAGTATATTATACTTTGCAGTAATCTGACAACATCCCTGAGAATTTAGATAGTAACATCAGAATGCTACCTACACAGTAAGCCTAGCTCAATAATTACTAGCTGATTGATTACTTGCAATATGACCATTTGTAAAAATTAAGGCACAGAAGATTGAAGTGCTTTGAATATGATTTCCTATCCACTTAGTGGGAAAGCTGAGAATATAAGCCAACTCTCAGATTTTAATTTGTAGACATGTTTAAACATACAAAGGTAATATAGTATAATAAACCCCAGGCTCCCATCACCCACTTTCAACAATTATCAACATTTTATTTTGCCAAACTCATTTCATCTTTCCTCCTCCACCTTTTTTTGTTGCAGGATTTTAAAGCAAATCCTAGACGTTGTATCCTTTCACCCATGAATACTCAGTACATATCTCTAATAAGGTAGTCCTTAGATTTTACACGTATTTGTGATAGATCAATAATTTCCAAACAGTGGCCAAAGGTCTCAGATAGCCAGCAAAATATTCTAGTACCCTTCTGTTGTTTTTTCCCCCTATATATTTCTCTTCCTCAAAAGAGGAAATAGAAATCAATTTTAATAGGCCAATAAATAAAAAAGTAAAAAACAAAAATCAATAATTGTGATAGTAAAAATATAAAATGTCAATTTTAAATTTACTTTAAAACATTTCAGTACGTTTCAGTTTTATGGAAAGCACAAGCGTATCCCTCTTTTATCTTCCTCCAAGAAAATCGGGTCCCTGGAAAAAGTCATGGTGTGGAAATTCAATTTGTTACTGCCCAGGGTGGGTCATCTGCCAGCCTTAAGACACACCAATAGTGGAGAAGCAAGGTGGTAGGAGAGAAAGGGTTTTATTGCAGCTTGCCAGCAAGGGGGAAGATGGCTGACTAATGTCTGAAAAAACCATCTCACAGAACAAAGACTACAAGCCAGTTATATAAGAGGCTGGTCTCCAGGTGGGGCAGACATCTGGTCTCAGTTCCTGATAATCTTCTGTTTTACTGGATAAGCATCAGAGACCAGAGCAATGCGTTATACCTGATTTAGTTTAAAGATAGCAAGAACAAAATCTTTAATATGTATAGGAAAGATGACTGTTCATGTGAGTGGCGCCGACAACTCCTCACTGTCAATTGTAACCCAGCATAATCATACGCTATAAGAGGAACAGGGGCATCCTTGTCTTTCTGACTACTTCCTGCTGATTGGGTCAGTATAGGGGGACCATCAAATGAAATAGAGTCATTTGTGTCTCGCCACCATGACTCTGGAGAGGAAGTTGCCATGTCATTGATGCAGACAGTTGTCATTGATGATGACTATCAGTATAGACCCTCTGCCTGGTCGTCACCACATTCCTAAGGAACTCCAAAGAACAAAGTTATCAACTTATTGCAGCTGGCAGGGTCCATAAAATCTACAGAGTGCGTTTATCTCCTAGCAGGTGTATATCCAGCTGGGTAGGTCAATCAGAGGTCATTCACAGTTACAATATGGTTTCTTTTCTACAATATAGCTTCCCTTATGTCAACCTTGTGTTGAGCCAGTATTACACTTGGGGTACTCCGAACCTCCTGAGGTTGTATGAAGGCTGTGAGTATATGTAATTTGCTATGGAAATTGTGGTGGTATTTAATAAAACATAAATGAAGTTCCTAAGCGTCTCACCTTGTTAAATATTTATTTGGTATATAATTTAACAAAGGTTCTCTGATATTACTGTTACAGGTTTATCGAAATTACAATTTACTCTAATTTTAATATGGAATTTTAATTTCACACTCATTAAAAGACAATCCACTACAGATACAAATAACTTACCTACGGAGTGGCCATACAGTCTGGAAACAGAGGCAAATATACATAATAAGTGATTTATTGATATTATGTGACAATGCATGATATGTTTGATGTGTTGTCCCTTGTTAGTGATGCATAAACTAGTGTGCTGGGCAGAATGGCAACAAACAGGATACATTAACACAGCATTTCCAGCAATCCTTGCACATACATCTGTAATGCCTCACCTCCCATCAGTAGTTCTCAGATGTGATCCCTGGAATCAGCAGAATCAGCAATGCCTGCCTTGGGAATGTTAAAAATGAACATTTCCAGGGCCCTACCCCAGATCCACTGAATCAGAGACTCAGTCGTCAATAGTCTATGTTTTAACAAGCCCTGCAGGTGATTGTGATACAAGCTAAAGTTCGAGAACCACAGGCTTAGGTTATTTGTGTCTGATTTTCGCTGAAGAAAAAGGAAAACAAAAAAACCGTGCCCTTTCAGCATACCTCAAGCATAGAGTTGCCAGATTTAGCAAATAAAAATATAGGAGGACATCGGTTAAATTTGAATTTCAGATAAAAAACAAGTTTTTAGTATAATCGTCCCTTGTAGGTATGTCCCATGTATGTATCCCACTTATGCAAGGAATATGTAAGTATCCCTATGCATACTTAAACTAAAAAAGTATTTGTTGCTTATCCGACATTCAAATTGAACTTTTCATCCTGTGTCCCAAATTTTTCTGGCATCCATATGAAAGAGTGTTCTAGCTGGCCAGCATTCAGCATACTCCACAGGCCTACATCATCACATCCAGTTTTAGAAATTATCATCCTACCAGTATCTCCACTCTGGGGTCATGTGGTGGTTGGTCTCAGAGTGACCTTCCCTTGCCTGTCAAGAGCGCACGCTAACTGGTGATCACTTAAGATGGTCAAACCAAGCCACTTCTATTTCCAAACTTTGTGGCCACTCTGTAGGTAGAAATGTTGAGTGTCAGCTGAAGACGAAAATTAAAGAAATGTGTACCAGATCTCATCTAGCTAACTTTAATTTGTGAAATAGGAAAACAATTTTTTTTTTCTGTCCAAGTAGCTTTATGTTTCTGCAAGATTCTGGATTTCTAATAAGAAATAATTAACTATAGATAAAAATGTCTTTATATCCCTTAGCAGAGCTGCACACTGATGGTAGGTCCTTTCCTGCGACTGTCCCTATTTAAGTCAGAAAATTAAAACCAAACAATTTTGAAATCTAAATCTTTCCGGAATTAGTTTTATATAGTCATTTCTTTTTCATGTTGAACTATCACTCTGTTTTCTTTTCAAATTTACATAAAATAAAATGCATAGATTTTAAATACACAGCTCAATGAGTTTTAACAAACATACCCCGACCCCATCAAGATATAGAACATTTCCTACACTCTAGAAAAGATCTTCAAGCCCGTTTCCAGTCAATCTCCCTTCCAGAGGCAACCACTCTTCTGATTCTTATCACAATAGGTTAGGGTTTTTTGTTCTAGAAGTTCCTGTAAATGGAATTGCTTTCATTTTCACATGTTCAAAACATATGTTACTATACGGCAGGAAATTTATAATATATTTTTATTTCCTCTGAAATTGCCTGTAAACCCCAAAGTTAGTGCCCCATCCCTTATCCTCAAGTGGAGAGAAGGGTATTGGATGTTTATCTGGTCTGAGGGCAAGTGACAGGAAAAGGGACTTTAGGTCCATCCCTGGACTGCCCCCTGAGATGAGTCCCCAAGTCAAGAAGCACTCGGGCCAGGGAACCTAGGAAGAGATGGCTGTGAAGGGTACCGCAAGAGCGCCTAGGAACTGTGCCAGACGGAGAACAACTCCAGCACCTCAGCAGGTGCATAAGGCAACCCACCATTGCCTTTCTGGCAACTCCCATCATTGAGCCTCTAGTCATTTAGTGACTGGAGTCATGCCACTGCACGTGTGCTCCAAGATATCTGTAATAAAGACAGATCTCTATAGCATCCCAGGATCCTTAGGATGGGAAGAGCTCCTGTATCTGTACTTTGGGGACAGACAAGACCATAGTGGTACACCCTAAATTAAGAGCAGAGGAGTGTAGATAGCCCTGTTCCAACTAATGTAAGTTAAACATTCAAGTTATTTAATATTCTAGTGCTTTTCAAAGTACCCACCGGAGTAGCATCTAATTATCATTTAAAAAGCCTACTACCCAGACAGAACATAGAATTTAAAATGCCAGCAGTATGTAATCTAATAGTATCCTCTATGGAAAAAATATTTCTATGATGTTCCCTTTTGCTCCCATCCCTGGGGGATCCAGGGATGAAAGACCACATAAATCCAAACAGACATATTACTAGTATGGTTAATTTATGTAGGTATATACAAATGTTATGAGACAAATCTAGAAAAAAAATACATGCAAAGAATAAAATGCATTTAAATTCACCCCAAAATTTTGATGCTCATCACAAATCCTCACCCCTGCCCCGAGTTGTTCTCCAACTTCCAGAATCTCTCAAAGGCGACCTTACCTGCAGATCCTTCAGTGAAGACTCTAAAGTTGCTCTCTCGCTCACTGGACTTGTAGTCCATCCCTATTAGGCTACAGGGACCCTCACCTCCTTCACATCTGAGGAGAAACCTCATGATATTATCACACATGACACAAAGTCTTCCTGTTCCTCTGCTGTTGGAGTTGGATCCACCAGGAGCTGATTCTAACAGAGTTTAAGGAGCAAGATTTTCATTAAGGATCAACACCTGTGAAGGGAAAAGGGCAGAAGCAGGAGTGAACTGAGGAAGCATTTGAACTGCCATGCAGACCCAACAGACATACCCGGGAGCTCTAGGGTAAGTATTGCCTATAAGAATGTCCCCCACCAGCCTGGATGTCTATATCCGTCTCACTCAGTCACCAGATGCAGGCAGCTCCAGGAAAGGCATGACCTTGGGCGAGGCGGCTTTTGGGAGATGAGACACACCTGAAGGAGCTGAACAGCTGTAGACTGCTGACCGCACACTGTGCAGCTGGACACCAAGTCCTTCCTTGAAGGGAGGTGTAAGTACCTAGCACAGCTAGTCTCCTCTGATCCTTCCTGCAGAGCCATATGGATTTCTCTCAATTCCCCAAAGTACCATGCTCGCCCTTATTTTGGAGTGGGTCCACGTGCTTGTAACATTTTCCCCACCCTCTTCACCTGGCTAAATCCTTCCTCTTCCTTAGATCTCATCCTTAGGAAGGCCTTCCCTCACCCACTCCGTTGTAACACTCATCTCACTTGCAGTTTGCTAAATGCCTTTATTCCCTGCTTAAACACCCTCCATGAGAAGAGGGACGATGTCGGACTGGTTTGTGCTGTATCTTCAGTGTTGAATAACGTACCAAGCACAGAGAAAATATTCAGTATTTATTTGATGAATGGATTAGTTAACTTGGTATATGTAGTATTTCAGTTTGGGTTCCCCAGAAGCAGACCCTAAAGCAAGGATTCAAGTGCAAGCATTTTATTTGAGAGGTGACTCCAGGAAACCCTGGTGGGAATGTATGGGAAGTGAGACAGGATAGGCAAGGCAGTCAATTAATTACCCATCACCACTGTGGGCAACGAGCTTCATCCTGCCGGGGAAATCTGAGGACCAGCGTTGAACATGTGCCCTGAAGTTATCCATGCCAAAATGAGGAACCACATATTGCATGATTCCATTTATATGAAATGTCCAGAATAGGCCAATTCATAGAGACAGAAAGTAGATTAGTGGTTGCAGGGGACGGGGGGGGGAGGATTGGAGTAACTACTAACAGGTATGGGGTTTCTTTGGGGGAGGGTTAGAAATGTGCTGAAATTTGATAGTGGTAATGGTTGTATGACATTGTAAATATACTGAAAATCACTGAATTTTATACTTCAATATGAATTTTACGTTATGTGAATTATATCTCAATAAAACAAATACCAATAAACAAATGAGGGAACTGGGATGTTTATTCACTAGCTCCATTTATTAGTCAGGGCTGCTGGGGGATGGGGGTGTTCATTTCTGCAGCATTTCCAGCCTGTCCTGGGCACAGGCAGAACAGGCTCGGAGACCAAGGCAACCTTCCGGCAAAGAGATGCAGACACCAGCACTTTGCAGTCTGGAGGCGTGATGCACTGAAATGGGAAGGATGTGGGTAGGGCACAGAGAGGGTCTGCTGCACTTAGAGATGGACCTAGCAAACCCGCCTGGCATATTCAAAGATGAACCATTCTGTGGAGAACGAGATTCACTCAGAAGCCTCCAGCTCCAAGAACCTATTTTTCTAAACTTATTCTAAAACGGATCGATAATGGATGACATGTTTAGGGAGCCCAATTATCTCAGGGGTAACCTCAAATCAAGTAAAGCTGTGGCCAAAGAAAAGAATAGTGGAAAATGGGATTGTGGTAAATTGAACAATGACCCCCCTCGCCCCCCAAATATGAGCATATTCTAATCCTTAGAACCAGTGAGTGTTTCCCTTTAAGGCAAAAGGGACTTTACAGGTGTGATTAGGTTAAAGATTTTGAAATAGGGAAATTAACCTGAATTTCCAGGTGGGCCCAATGTAGCCACACAGTCCTTATAAGAGGCATGAAGGTGGCTCAGAGTCAGAGAAGGAGACTAACAAAAGAAGCAGAGGTCAAAGTGACATGCTTTGAAGATGGAGCAAGGGGCCACCAGCCAAGGAACACAGGCGCCACTAGAAGATAAAAAAGGCAACCACACAGAAACTCCCCCTCAGAGCTTCCAGAAGGAACCAGTCCTGCCAACATCCTGACTTTAGCCCAGTGAAAACAACTGGAGACTTCTGACCTCCACAACCGTAGGAGAATAAATTTGTGCTGTTTTAAAAGCCACCAAATTTGTGGTAATTTGTTACAGTGGTAATGAAAAACTAATACCGGGACTGAGAGCTCTTTCCCAGAATGGGTTTAAAAATAATCATCATCATTTCTGCCCCAGAATACATTGCAAAACTTGGAAAAGTCTTAAAATCTCTTACAAAAAAAAAAACCCCATTCTGTATCTCGAGTTTCTTATGTTCAATATACTTAATCTATTTTTTAATCTCTTAAAATATCATACTTCTTTCATATGATATCTTTTTAGAATTAAACATACTATTTGAAACAAAGTATTTTTGTGTTTTTTCTTGATTTTAATTGAGTATCACAATTTACCTTACAGACTTTGGATTTATAAATTACATTATGCCAAGGAAAAGTTTTTACCAGAATATTGACATATGAAGACTACAGTGGATAAATTCCCAGAAAATAACATGTTTACAACTCTAAAAATACTGTAAAGTACAATAAATTAAATAGAAATGTTCCTACTGTATATCAGCAAATATCTGAGCATGTTCACTGTGGGTTGAAGGGAGAGGGCTGCCAGGCATGAAGGTGAGTGTGTGAGGTTCCTGAAGGTGAGAATGGGACATAGAGTGGGATGAGGTCTTGGAAAAATAGGGAAAAAAATGCACTGGGTTTACAGGACATAAGGAAACGAAGTGTTCCAGCCCAGGTGACTTATTTCTGATTCCAGTCTATTCTCCACATTATGACCTGATAATACATAATAAAATTCAATCACGTCATTCCTCTGCTTAAAATACTCTGAAATTTGTTAGGTTAAAATAAAACAACAAAGCCAAACTCAGTGATCTCAATGGCATGCAAAGCCCTTGACGACTGGATGCCAGCCTACCTAAGAAGCCTTATCACCACCATTGCAATCATGCCAGATTCTCCATTGTTCCTGAAACATCTCAGCGTCTCTCATGCCTCAGGGCCTTTGCAAATACTGTTCCCTCTGACTAGAATGAGTCCTTCTTGTCCTCATCGAATATCTGTTCATCACAGCCTAAATATCATCTTCTCAGTGAAGTTTCCTCTAGAAGAAATAATCCATCCCAGGCCCTGAGCATCCATTCCCACACATTCTTCAGGGATGCCAAGAACACAAAGCCCTGGCTACTCTTTACCCTGGTCATTTCTCAGCATTGTGCTTACAGAGAGCAATCTTAAAGGAAGAGGTAGCATCTTGCTTGCTGCTCACTGTAAAAATGGTAAATTCCTTAAGCACCATTTTCCTCTCCTATAACACAACACATGGCAGATGCAGGCACTCATCTAGGCCCACCTGCATGCCCCATGGGTTGTGGAGGGTATGGGGACCTGGTGCTGACATCATGCTAGTGCCGCTTGCTATACTGTGAATAATAGTCTTTTGTCTCTGACCTAGGAGTCTCATGTCTTCTGCCAGCATCCATGAAACACTACCAGCCTAGCTTGTTATCTTGCAAGTACAGTAAAATTCCATATTCTTCACAGACATTGATAGTTCCCCTTCTTTCCAGATAGGCTTTGTGTCCTCTTATATCTGTGGTCCCACAATATTTGCTCAAATAAAATGTTATGTTATTATCTGAGGGCATGGGTTATGGCACGTAGGAAATATTCAGAAAAACATTTGTCAAATACAAGAAAATATTTCCAGTTCAGTAAAGGTCTCTGCTCTGATAACCGCTTCATTTTCCCCTGACTAAACCTGGACCCATTTAAATAGAACAGACAAATGAGGCCGTTCTTTCATTGTCAGAAATGACTGAAATGACTAATGCTCTGAAAGCCTTGAAGAATCTAAGAGTGACAATATTAGGCTTTTTCACTTTCCTCATGTCAATTAAATTTGGCCAGCATGATCCTGTTAACAATTCCTAGACTTAAAAAATCAATTTTTAAAGCATTTTTTCTCCAGAGTAGAGGTTTTCTGTCCTTAAGGATTGAAGGTTAAGTCCACATTTCCAGATTTTGAATAAAATTTTTGTCTGAATGTGGTAAGCTGGGGGGAATAAAACTCTCATTAATTATTGATTTTTTTCCCAGTGATTTTAGCATAGTTTTGCAGCCAGGAGGCATAGCGGTACATTAATAAGCTTAAAAAAAAATGAATAAATAGAATCTTACTTGGTTATGAAATCATAAAGAGAAATGGAGAAATTGCAAAGTAGCAAACAGAAGCAGCTGTTGGAAAGCCCCAGAAGTGAGGATACTATAAAACAATAGACATCTCTCTAGGTGAAGGCAATAGATTGGCTCACAAAATGGAAGCCAGAGTTACCCCGCTAATGAGCTACACAAGAAACATACTTCCTCCTGCCGAAGTGGTAGGGAAAGATAGAAAAACTTATTTTACTCAATTCAAAACTAGTCAAACATGGTATTTAAATTAAGAACGGAATGCAAATTAAAAACGGATCTCTAATATTTGAGATCAGATTTACATTGATGAAATGTGCATCTCATTTTTCAGATAGTCTTTGCGCGGGGCTGAGTTCCTGCTGGAAATGGACCCTTTTTAAATGGAGGAGACAGACCCTGCCCCTCGTCCCTGGTGACGTGGTGACCTGTGGGGCCGCACCAAGGTTACAGTAATAGAGGTTGGTGCTCCAACAGCGCCATTCACCTCATACCCTGGCTCTTGGGCTCCATCTGTGAGGAAAGTTAAAAAAAAAAAACGGCCAGGTGTTTTGCCAAAACATTTCAATATTTGGAATGGTTTGAGGGAACATCGCTCATTTTATTTAATCTTAATCTGCTTTCCTGAGTTTTATCCTACATTTAAAAGTGGGAAAGCGACCACATGGATAAACCATTAATCAAAGCAACACGAGTAGAGAGGGGAGATGAGACTTCTAATATTTGGAGAAAAGGATAATGAATATCCTCAAAATTTTGTCAGCTGTGCTGTCCTGCCCTTATTGTGCCTCTACCACTATTACAGAGGATTGGGAAATGCAGAAATGACAAAGGCTAGGTTCTTACTTCAGCCATTGCCCAGGGCACCCACCTGCCCTTTTTACTGCGAAGCTGGGGCAGTGGGATGCCATCTGCTTTAATCTTTCATGGGCCACTTGTAACTCTCACTCCACCAACACCTGCATGCTAACTCAGGGGCCAGGAAAAATGAAATTGCGTTGAACCATTAACCTTTAATAATTAGATAGTTCATTTAAAGAACTCTGGATTCAGCAGTGAATGAAAGGGAGGAAAGGCTGTTGAAAACAAAAACAACCCAGGGAAAAGAAAGAAAACTTTCTGATCTCACTACTTCCCCTCCCCCATCCGCCTTCCCTATTCTGCAAGGCAGGGTCCTTTGCCTCAGACTCCAAACTCCGCTCACCTTGTAGGTTCCCACTGACAGCGACCATCAGGGAAGCGTACTTTGATACGTTCTTTGCTGCAACCTGATCTAGTGGTAAGAATGCCAATGAAATCATCCCCTATGCCTTTTATCTTTTGTACCTGGGTAACAAGATGAGGACCACTGACAAAGACATCATCACAGCACCTCAAGGAAATCTGGAGCTCCTGACTCCAGGTTTATGCATCTTTTACCCAGTCACTCAAGTTTGCACTTGACCCCACTAAATTGTGAGTTTGGCTTATTCTGGGGGTTTTGCTTCTGTCTTTTCAAATTGAGGAAATAACTAACAAGTGAAAGTTGTTTTTAACTTCCTCATTTGTAGTAAGAGAAATAATAGGGCTCAAAAATTAGAGTCACCTAGTTACCACTCAGCTTCAAGGTTGCCTGCTAAAGGCTGGTACTTTCCGTGTTCTGTACTGCGGGTGTCTACAAATGCCCCACCCCAGGGTGGAAAGGTAGAGGCCACAGAAACAACCTTGCAGAAATTTTCAGTCCAATTTCTCAGGAGAAAAAGACTTACTAGAATTCCTGGACTGGCAAGTGGTTTGAGCCATTCCCCATGCCCAGAAGGTAGAGCCCCTAGAATACTCCTTCTTAAGGCCTGTAAGGGTTAGGAACACTTGTATATTAATGGGTTACACAAAAATTGTAGGTCAGCCAGCTTTCAAAAAACAAAATTGTATTTCAAGGGAGTTAAATGCAAAACACTAAAAGGCCAAATACACTGAATTACTATATTGGGCAATATTTACTTTCCCCAGCTATTTACTAGAATGATAAGAATATTCTAAAAGCCATCACTAATCTTGGCTGATTTATAACTACCACTTAAAACTCAATTACTCTGAGCCACATTTCTCATGTAATCCCAAATAGCTGTTATTCCTGACTATCCTATTTCTGTTAATGGCACCAATATTCTTTTGTTCACCCATGCATAAAATGTCAGATCCATCTTTGACTCCTCTTCATGACACTCCTTCTCCACCCAATCAATTGCTAGATACCATCTTTCCTTAATAAAGTGGCCCCTAATCTCCCTTTCTACTGAAATCCTAGTTCTGATCCTAGTTCTGGCCTTAACTGGTCTCCCAGCTCCCCGTTTCTCCTCCCTCCAACCCATTTTGCACGTGGCAGTTTGATCAATCTGCCCATATCATCACTTTGGTTATAGGATCCACCTGTTTAAAGTCTTTCAGGATTTTCTAATTCCTACAGCAATGGTTTTCATCTGGTAAGAGACAGCACTTTGTCCCCATATCTTGCATGGTTTGCAAATATCCTACCACCTTTTGATTATTAGGTAAAATTCATTTTTGCTAGCATTCAAAATTATGACAGCAATTTCTGTCACATAGAATGCTGATCTGAGCAACTTGTGGGGTGTTAAACAGAGTACAACTTGCTACAAGTAAGAGGGCTTAGAGTAACATCAAGTCTGTGTCAAGGGAACTATCTTGTGTTTACTGGAACTTGTAAGAACATTGCCTCGGAGTATTCAAGAGCACACTGTCCGGGAGTAAACAGCTGTATTCGAAAAGAAACATGCTGAAGGTCAACCAAGTGAATAATGTGGGAACTGTGGGTGCTTTTATAGACACTGTGAGACCATAACTATACCACACTATGCTCGTGCTGTAATTGCTGCTGGGTCGTTTAGTGTTGCCAGACCTTTAGTCCTTTCCATTGTCCTACTAAAAACTCCAGTATTTAAAGGTGCGCCACAAACCCAAAAGACCGAAAATCGCTGGCCAATAAGACTAAAGTCCAAATTCCTTACCACAACCTACAAGGTCCTTCTAATTTTGACCCCAACCTTCATTTCCAGCCTCAACTCCCAATACTTGCCCCTTGAGTCACAATGGACCACGTTTTGCTCTTTGACTAAGGCAAATCTTTCATGTCTCTGGAACTTTGTATGCAGAAGAAAGATTATGTTTGTGTTTCTTCTGCATTCATTTATCAAGATCCAGTTCAATAGTGTCTCCTCTCTGGTGTTTTCTCTGACTTCACCAGTGAGAGGTAATTATTCCCATATTCTTTTGCACTTATCTTCATGATAGCACGTCGTACCCTTATGTTTTGCAGTCATTGCACTATGCCCATCCCAAGGCATCCAGGATTGTGTATGTCAGTTCCCAAGGGCACAGGCTTTACTTCATTCATCTTTGAAGTCCCACCTCTTGAGATATTACAAGCCCTCAATAAATGTTTGTAGAATTGTTTGTTTTTCCCGAGGTTCAGGCCACCTATAACCCATTGCTAATTAATCTTTCTAAAATTATCTCCCAGAACTCTGCCATGTGCACTTGATACTCAAACCAAGCCAGAGTACTTGCTGATCCTGAAATATGACTTACCCTTTCCCACCTCTACAAATGTGCTCATATGATTCAAAGGATTCTTATATTTAGGACACCCACCTTCTCTCCATGCCAGCCACCTAAAAAATCCTACCTTTCCTTTATGACCTAGCACCAATCCATGTTCTCCCAAGAAGTCATCTCTCATACCCAGACTAATTATTTTCCCTGAACTTTTCATATTTTGGTTATATAGTTCTCAAGACATTTAGCACAAACTGCTCTGGATTGTAATCACTTGAGTATATTTTACTTCCCTTAATAGGCTATAATTTCCTTGAAGCAGGAAAGACACCTTATTAATTTTTGTTTTCTCATTAGTGCCTATGCAATAGATTGCCCACAGAAGGTACAGTTGTTCAAATGCATGAATGAATGAAGTGAGGTATATGTCTAGTACATCATACTATTCATCACATGCAATTTACCTATCCTATCATACAATTAAGTTACAGTTTCTGTAACAGTAGCCATTTCAACATTTCCTCGGTACTTTATGCAATTGTTATCGTGTGTAGCAAATTCTTGTATCACACTCTCAACAGTATTGCGGGCCTGTTTGCTTAATGAGATACATTTTTAAAACCCTACACAGGATGAAGGTGTTAATTAACCTTATTGTGGTAATCACTTCACAGCATATATGTGTATCAAATCATCATATTGTACACCTTAAGCTTACATATGTTATATGTCAATAATATTTCAATAAAGCTGGGGAAAAATCCCTACACAGATATTCTCCTCTTATACTGGAACGTGAAAATTCTAAAATTAGAATTACACATTAAATTAAAATTAGAATAACACAGAGTAATGATATCTTAGTACTAGTGAATTTCTTTTTTTCCCACCTGCAGGCAAAGTTAGTTTCTCTTTCTTTTTTGCTTCAGTTCACATATCTATTAGAGCAATTACTTCTATTGCTTCGTAATTATATGTTTTCACATTGATCTCCCCTGCTAGATTTTGAGCTTCTCAAGGTTAAGGACTACGTCTTATCTATCCATATCTCTCTATTGATCAATCTAATAATCAGTTTATAAATATGTGTATATATTTTTACTTTATATTTATGCTTATATATAAATATTGTGTAAATATATACTTAATATTTATATATAAATGTATAAATTTATATAACAATTTTGCCTGATATTACTCTCCATTGATACATATTATTGAAAGAATGAATGGGCATTTTAAACGGTCAATACTTTTATCACTAACAGTTTCTTTTCAGAACTATGAGAAGGAGAAAAAAATTAAAGGAAAGTTGTTAAGATCCATTGCCCCTAAATAATAATCAGAAATGAATACAAAACACCTATGAAGTAATAATAAAAGCCAACAGTCAAACATGATTCAATTTTCACAGAACTTTCTAGTTTAATAGTATTGGTCCATAGTTTGATATTATTTAGCTACTAGGATAATATTGATCTTCCACTGCAATTTAGAGCAATGTTTCTCAAACTTGAGTAATAAACAGACCCTTTTTTAAATATAAGAATCCTCCAGACTCATAGACTTGCCTTAATATTTATATGATTATTTACATATGTAAAAACTTAAAACGAGTTACAAACATCTTATGTTTATGGCCTTCATGCAATTTTAAATCCAAAATACATTTACAAATTCAAACAAAAACTAGAAAAATAAATAAAACTCAAATTAACCACATTAATGTGATGCATTATGCCCTTTTGCTGAAACGAAATTGCCACTGGCAGTGAGGTGGTAGTACCCACACATAAGGTGGGCTGTCTTGGGTTCCTTGTGCCCCTGCCATCTAAATGTGTCTTTCCTCAGAGATCACTCCATTCTCCCACTACTTTTCTCTATTCAAATGTCATTCTTCTTACAAGCACAGAATGACTCATTTGGTCTTTACTTGGCACAAATACATCATTTACTAAGTTAACCACTATTCTTCATCGTTAGCCCATGAGAATTAGAGTAACCCGGTGCTATTTTACACCTACCCAATATTGAATATGAAAGTAAACATTGCTGTGACATTATTAGACTGTATTCTTGTTCTAAAGTGGTCATCCTGGTGATTCATAATTATGCTTCTGTTAACATTTTAGATTATCATCAAACGGAAACTATCAAATTTGACCTCAGGACCCATCTTCCTCAAGAATATGGAGTTCAAAAACCCAGTTTAACAAACACTATCCCAGGAAATAAATTTTTCCATTGTGAGTTTCTGTTGGAATCCCAGTCAGAATAGCATAAAGAACCTGGAAGGTCCTGTGTAAGTTAGCACTTTCAAAGGCAGTGACAAGAGAGTAGCATTCTCCACGTGACCCTGTGTCTTCCATTCTCTATGGTTCCTCTCTCTCCTCCCTTTCTCCACTGCCTGTCTTATCCTTCCTACTTTCTTTATTTCCCCATCTGTTTATCTTCTCTTCTCTCTTCCACCTTTCATATTTCTTCTATTTTATCTATCCCCTCTTTCCCATTGTCCTTTAACTGGACATTACGCGAAATTGAAGTATATTTCCAAATTATTCTAGATGTACCCTTTACCTTTGATTGGTCTCATATGGGTCGTAGCCACAAACGGGGGGAAAAAATCTTTCCCATCCCTGGTGGCACAGTGAGATGCACAGCATCTAACATCTGTGTTGGGTAGTGTATGCTCTGTCCCATTTCCCCATTTCAATAACAGCTTCTCCGAGAAGACTACCTTGTTTTAATTGTATGCAAAATAAAAGCAGATCCTCTTTCTTCTGTCTTCTACATACAGCAGAATTTAGTAGAAATGGCTGAAATCTCCATACGCCTCTTACTGAAGATCCTTATCTTATTTTATCCAGGACTAAATGTTTCCACTTGACAGGCCTGCCTCCCTCATGCCAACAACTCAAGTTCTTTAACTTCTGCAGGTCATCTAGGCTCAACAGTAGACAAAAAAAAAAAAAAAAAAACCTCCCCTAGATAAAAGTCTGCAAATTCCAAGAAACATCCCTCCTTTCTCTGTCTCTCCACAAATCACAAAGCTATGGGAGGAGAGACCAGAGTGTCCCAGGCTCCAGACAAGCAAGGACTCCTCTGAGGGGAGAAATTCTGCTTGAGCTGACAGGCAGGCAGCATACTAAACACAGTGTGACTACAATTAAACGGGATTGATTATCTTGTGACTAAGAAACAGGATCTAGAGACACTTTCTAAAATATTTTGATTACCAGCCACGTCATTGGAATGAAAATACAGCCTCCTAAGCAGATTTCTTTGAAGGACAATTCTGTAGTTGTTTTTGTTTTTTGTTTTAATAAGACTGAGATCAAATACCTTGATCTGTCTTGTCAAAATTCATTGTTTTCTCCTCTTTATTTCCATAAATATACCTCTATTGAATATTTTCATTCCACTTCATATTGTGATTAGTTGTTTAAAAATTATTTTATTGCAAGCCTCTCGAAAGCAGCAGTTACCTTTAGTCATATTTATATCCCTCAAGTTCCATGCTGGTGCCTACGAATAGAAGGTGTTCAATGCAAGCTTGTCGATTGGACTAAAAACTTGCTAAGTTGTTATATCGGTCACTAACAACTACAATAGCAGTGAGTCTGTCTCACATGGTCTTTAAAACTAGTGATGGCAGGGCTCGCCTGGTGGTGTAGTTGTTAAGTTTGCCTGCTCTGCTTCTGTGGCCCGGGGTTGGTGGGTTCAGATCCCGGGTGCAGACTTACACACCGCTCGTTAAGCCATGCTGAGGTGGCATCCCACATACAAAATAGAGGACGATTGGCACACATGTTAGCTCAGCGACAATCTTCCTCACACACACACAAAAAACGAGTCATAGCAGCAGAGAAGCTAGGCTTTCATGAGGTAATATAGCAGTTGATTTTTTTTTTTTTTTAACGTGTCTATCACCTACTTTAAGAATGTCTTTGGAACCATTTTATCCATGATGTATGTGAAAGGACTTTGGAAACCATAAAACATTATCAAAATGCTAGTGGCTACTCTTAGGTTCTGAGATGAAGCAAGGGTATAACATTTCTGTAGCTAGGTAGTCTAGTAATATATTTTTTGTTAAATTTGGTTGTTTAAAATAGAATGTTGTATAATAAAACCTCATGACTATGAATAATTCATACTCCACTAAAATCAAAATTCATCATCAGGATCATATGAGCTAAAATGTATCTTTGCTCTACCAATAGCACATGGTTTTGCTAAAAAAAAAAAAAAAAGGAAGAAGAACAAGAAAGCAAGCTGTCTTCCAAGAGTTTTATAGCCTGCATAAGCAAATTATAATAGAGCAATAGCTGCATTGTAAAAAACTGTTTTTCACAGAGGCAGGTACCAAGGACCTCTACTTGCCAACACTTTGGCCTAATGGAGAGATGTCTCTATGGCTACTCTATCTGAAAGTATTAAAGCTGCCCAGCTTTAAAAATATTTTTTTGGAAAAATGTCTATTTAGTTCTTCTGCCTATTTTCAATCAGATTTTTTAATTAAGTTGTGTTAATTCTTTATATATTTTGAATCTTAATCTTTTATTCAATACGTGGTTTGCAAAAAATTTTCTCCCATTTTGTAGGCTGCCATTTCATTTTGTTGATTGTTTCTTTTGTTATGAAAAAGCTTTTGTGTTTGATGTAGTCCCACTTATTGATTTTTGCTTTTGTTGTTTACGCTTCTTGTGTAATGTCCAAAAACTTATTGCCAAGACCAATATGGATGAGTTTCTTCCCTATGTTTTCTTCTAGGAGTTTTGTGGTATCAGGTCACATGTTTAAGTCTTTGATCCATTTCGAGTTAATTTTTTTGAGTCTATTTCGTCGTCTGCATGTGTCTCTCCAGTTTTCCCAGCACCATTTGTTGAAGAGACTATTCTACCCATACTGGGTGCTCTCGGATCCCTTGTCAAACATTAGACCATAAACGCCGGGATTTAATTCTGGGCTCTCTGTTCCATTGGTCTATTTTTGTGCCAGCACCATACTGTTTTTATTACTATGGCTTTGGAGTATACTTTGAAATCAGGAAGTGTGATACCTCCAGCTTCGTTCTTTTTTCTCAGTGTTTCTTTGGCTATTCATGGTCTTTTGTGGTTCCACACAAATTTTAGGATTGTTTCCTCTATTTCTGTGAAGTATGCCTTTGGTATGGCCAACAGGCACCTGAAAAGATGCTCAACATCAGTAATCATCAGGGGAATGCAAATCAAAACCCCAACGAGATATTATATCACACCTGTTAGAATAGGTATCATCAAGAAGACAAGAGACAACAGGTGCTAGCAAGGCTGTGGTGAAAAAGGAACCCTTATACGCTGTTGACAGAAAAGTAAATTAGTCCAACCACTAGGGAAACAATATGCAGGTCCCTCAAAAAATTAAAAATAGATCCACCATATAATCTAGCAATTTCTCTTCTGTGTATATACCCAAAGGAAATAAAAACAGAATTTCGATGAGATATACGCACTCCCATGTTTAGTGCAGCATTATTCACATAGCCAAGATATGGAAATGACCCAAATGCCCATCAACAGATGAATGCATAAAAAAGATGCAGGATATATACACAATGAAGCACTTTTCAGCCATGAGAAAGGAAGATATGCTGCCATTCATGACAACATGGATGAATCTTGGGCATATTATGCTAAGCAAGATAAGTCAAAGACAAGTACCGTATGATATCACTTATAACTGGAATCTAAAAAAGTCAAACCTGTAAAAAAACAGTAAAATAGTGGTTACCAGGGGATGGGGGTGAGGGGATAAGATTGATGATGTTAAAGGGTACAAACTTGTAATGAGTAGTAAATAAGCCATAGAGGTCTAACAGACAGTATAATGAATACAGTTAATAATACTGTACTTTAAGGATATAATGTGATAAATATTGCTTCGATGGCAATCAAACAATATATAAATGTATCAAAGTAACATGCTGTACACTTTAAATTTACAAATTGCAACATGTCAAATTTATCAAATTTTTAAAAATGAGATAAAATTTTAAATTCATCCTTAAAATATAGTTTTTTTATTCACACTTTCCCTTTAGCATGATTAGTAAGGTGTATATCTTCTACATAGTTTATTGAAAATTTTTATGGACATGGATGATCAGAGGATCTAGGAAATCTATGTTATTTTATAAAACAGTGACAGAAAATCATTTCAAAAAGACAATAACAAACAATAAGAAACACCTTCGGTGTTTGCAAGCATACAAGACAAAAACCTGATTATTTTTGCAGCAATCTACTGTTGTAAAATATACGAAACTTAAAATTCAAAGAATTCCTTTGAAATTAACAAAGGGAATTCAGAAAGACCAAGATTGCAGGGAACTTAGCCCACACTGCTACAGTGAGAAAACCATAAACACTGGCCCAGTGACATTTGGCCAAATGTGCCACTGTTATTGAATAGCTAATGTTTGAGGGACTTAAAACATCACCCAATGGTGAAAATCTTGAACAAAAAAAATTAAATGTAAGTCTAGAATTATGCAATGCTTTCAGAGCAAAATCAGAGGGACAACAACTCATAAAAGGTATCAGGAGCTCAGATATATCCCATTGAGTCTTAGTTTCCCATTCTTCAAATTATTTTTATTGGAATGTTTAAGTGGAATAATAAATAATAGGAAGGTTTTCTAATCCCGCTAAAAAAAATAAAGCAAGGCAACACAGAAGTGCAATGAAAAGTTGTGACTTAAGTGGGAAACAATTTCACACTGGGTCTGAGAAAACGTATGATCAAAGGCAATGATACATGCAGGGACAAGAGAAAAACTATGAACTTTAATTTTAAGAAATAATTTGTAATGTGATCACACTTTCAGTTTCTCATTATAAATTATATGGGATATTTGAAATGTGCTGCAAAGTATTCATGTTTTGGAGTGAGATATAAATATAATTCTTGATTAATAAAAATGCCACATGACTGTACTTAAATGTTTTCTCTGTCAGGCCATATTCTAATCTCATGTCTCATTAACTCATTTTTATATTGAAAAATAGTTAAAAAACTAGAAAATATAGGTCAGCACAAAAGAAGAAGAAAATTCTATATTGTCACCACCCAGAGATAAACAATATAAACATTTTTGTTTATGTCCTTTCAGACTAAAGTTCAATATATTCATTACATTGTAACCTGATATTTTTCCCCAATTACTGTAATGTGGATATCTTCCCATGTTAATATATAAACATGCCACCATTTTTAGTGGCTTCATAGCATTTCATTCTACGGATATGTCATAATTTACTTAATCAATTCTGCAGCAATAGATATTTAGGTCATTTACTATAAAACAGTGTGATAAACAATCTATATTCTCTATCCTGCACCCAGAATGATCTTTTAAAACATAGATCAGACAAGGCACTGTCTTAATGAATACCTCATTTTACTCTGGAGAAAAAGACCCTAACTCATCCCATGGCCTACAAAACTCTACCTAAACAGGACCCAGGCTCCACACCAAGAACTTTCTGCCCCTCTTCCTCTCAATATATTTGCTGTAGCTCCACTTGCCTTTCTCTGTGGAAACACAAGCCAACAATGTCATTTCTGCCTCAGGGCCTTTGAACATAACTTTCCTTTAGCTAGACACATTCTTCAGCAAGCTTTTCACCATCCAGGCCTTTGTACCTGGTAAGGCCTTCTCTGATCATCCCCCCTGCCACCTCTTTTCAGTTACTTCACTTCATACCGCCTGAAAACATACTTCTTTCTTTATTTTTTGTGTATTTTCTGTCACTCACTCTAGACTACCTATGAGCTCCATGTACTCTTAGTACAGTACCAGGCACTTAGAAGCCTCTTGATAAGTGTTGAATTGCTTAGGTAATTCAGGACAGAAACTCAACAAATGTTGTCCTTCCTATTTTAGTTGTCTCTTCAGAGGCGGCATTTTCAGAGAAAAGAACATCGGCCTAGGAGTAAACCAGCCTTCTCTAATCCTGGGCAAACTAACCATCACCAAGGAAACCTTCTTTACCCCTCACCCCTCACCTGTTTCTGTAACTACCACGCTCTTCCAAATAATACTCAGAAATTTTCCTTTGTGGTAATGACCACAGTTGCTACTAAATTATTCACATCACTATTTGTTTAAAGCACTTCTGCTTCAGGAGACTGAAACTGCACGAGGACCAGGACTGTGTCTTATACCCTGCAGGGTTCCCAGCTCCGGCAATAATGCCTGCATAAAATAAGCACACAAAAATCAATTTTTTCCTAAAGCGCATAATTCTGAGATTTTTTTTTAAATTGAGATACAATTGACATAACATCTTAATTTCAGCTGTACAGCACGAGATTTGGTTTTCCTGTTTGTTTTTTTTTTATTAAGGTATATTGGCTTGTAACATTGTGTAAATTTCAGGTGTACCTTATTATATTTCACTTTCTTTATAGACTGCATCACGTTCACCACTAACAGTCTAGTCTTTATCTGTGATGGTACATATATGCCCTTTTACCCCTTTTGCCCTCCCCCGACTCCTTCTTCTCTGGTAACCACTAATCTGTTCTTCTTATCCATGTGTTTGTTTGTTTATCTTCCACATTTGAGTGAAATCATATGGTATTTCTCTTTCTTTGTCTGACATTTTGCTTAGCGTAATACCCTCCATCCATGTTGTTGCAAATGTCACAATTTTGTCTTTTTTATGGCTAAGTAGTATTCCAGTGTGTGTGTGTGTGTGTGCGTGTACCACATCTTCTTTATCCATTCATCTGTAAATGGGCACTTGGTTGGCTTCCAAGTCTTGGCTATTGTGAATAATACTACGATGAACATAGGGGTGCATAATCTTTTTAAATTATTGATTTCACATTCTTTGGATAAATAGCCAATAGTGTAATAGCTAGATCATACGGTATTTCTATTTCTAATTTTTTGAGGACTCTCAATACTGTTTTCTATAGTGGCTGCACCAGTTTCCATTCCCACCAGCACAGTATGAGGGTTCCATTTTCTCCACATCCTCTACAACACTTGTTATTTCTCGACTTGTTAATTATAGCCATTCTGACGGGCGTGAGGTGATATCTTGTTGAATAAAAGAAATATTAGTCTTCTCTGAGCTGAAGACATTGGAATTTAAAAATAAATCGTACAGGTTGAAATTTTTATTATCTTACACAGCTGGCACCAGGATTCTTCTTAGAAAGGGAAATACCTTGATAAGTCATTTGGAGCACCTGAGGACTACGGGAAGGCGCTGAAGCAACAAAAGAAATATCTGACCAGTTCTGCATGACAAAACAAGAGGAATTTGTTTTGCCTCAGAGAAGAGGGAGGAACCCAGTTGACGATGATATAAAACTGGGGCACCAGGTAAGGGGAGGGGGTGAAAATTCCCTTGGAGAGGTCTCTACTTTCATCTCTCTCTCTCTCTCTCACTCAAATCTTCAGTAAAGTTCACTCACCCTGCAAACTGTCTTGTGGGAGTGGTGCATGTGAGTGTGTGTGTATGTGTGTGTGTGAAAAACTGGGAAAGAGGGGGGCTGGCCCCGTGTCCGAGTGGTTAAGTTCGCGCGCTCCGCTGCAGGCGGCCCAGTGTTTCGTAGGTTCGAATCCTGGGCGCGGACATGGCACTGCTCGTCAGACCACGCTGAGGCAGCGTCCCACATGCTACAACTAGAGGAACCCACAACGAAGAATACACAACTATGTACCGGGGGGCTTTGGGGAGAAAAAGGAAAAAATAAAATCTTTAAAAAAAAAAAAAAAACTGGGAAAGAGTCTGAATGTGATATCTGAGTCAATGCATTGCCAAACAGAAACAAAACAGGCAAGACACTGAAGTAATCCATAAACAGAGGAATAAAGATTTGGAGCCAGAGGTGACTCTGAGACTGTAAACTCGTAGGTATTTATAGAAATCAGCCACAAGCCTTGGAATTGGGGGATTGACCTCTAGGGACAGGCCCCAGGTCACAGTGAATGACTCCTCTTACTTGTCACCCCGTCTCTGGCCTTAGTTGCTGCTCATCCTTTCACTAGTTTAGAATTGGGGGTCTAAAGAGATGAGAAAAATGAGGAAAGAAAAATAGGGAAATGTTGAAACAGAGACCCTTCTCTCTTATCACCAGATAAGATAAACTTTACCAAAATGTCTTTTCCTATCTCTTTTAACATAGTAATTTAGTCATTTAAAGTCTTTTGGGGAAAGGCGCTCTACAAATAAACAGTATATCCTTTGTAGTTGTAATTAAGTTACTCAAAGTAAACTCCAAATAGTTTTCTTGATTTGGCTTGATTATTCAAACAGATTTTGCCATTTGGAAGTTTCTTCAGAGCATGAACTTCTCTGCTGCTTTCAGCTCCCTACCTAGAGAATAGTCTGGAGGACAAGCCTGTAAAAAATCTTCAGTGATGACTCATATGAGTGACCTGCCAGGAGAAAAATATCTGAGATCAAGGGTACTATTCTTTACATTTGTGTAATCTTGGAACTCTGCAGGAGGAAGGAAATAGTTGCCCAGTCAGACACAAATTATTAGAACATATGTATAAACAGGTTCTCTTTTTCACAGAACTCGGTAGGCTGAAGTGTGATTAATACAAGCTTGTGTTACAAATGTGAACACATCCAGGGTCACCACTGCCAATGGCTCCTGTTTTCACTGGAGCAACCCTGATCCTGGTACTTTCCGGAAAGAAAGTTTTCAAACTTTCTTGCCAAATTCAGTCAACTCATAACTCAACACACACTAACACATTCACTCCATTTCCACCGGCGTCTGAATGGGAAAAGAGAACAGGCGGAGGCACCTTTACTGACTCTTTAGTATCCACTTACTCTATTCAAAGTAGCTTTATTGATTATAAACTGAGCTGAAAATGGAGAATGACCTACAGGTTTCCAGTTGTTCAGGAAACTCCATTCCCCACATAGATATTATCCCACTTTAAAGTGGAAAACAGTCTATTACATATAGAACATATTTGCATATATGTAAACTTTACACGGATTAGAAAGTCTTATAATGAAATGTTTGTGATTACCTTTCTGAGTACAGAGATTATGGGTACGATGAATAATGACCGCCTCCCCTAAAGATGTCCATGTCCGAATCCCCAGAGTTTGTGACTATGTTTCGTGACATGGCAAGAGCAATTAGGATGCAGATGCTAATCAGCAAAAGAGAGACTATCCTTGATTGTCCTGGGTTATTTAGGTAGGCCCAATGTAATCACAAAGGTCCTTAAAAGTAGTAGAAGCAGGCAGAAGAGAGTCAGAGAGAGATGTAACTATGGAGGAATGATGAGAGAGATGCAAAGTTGCAGCCTTTGATGATGAAGGAAGGGGGCCACAAGCAAAAGAATGTGGACTGCCTCAACTAGCTAGAACATGCGAGAAACAGATGCTCCCCTAGGGCCTCCAGAACGAACACAGCCCTGCTGACACCTTAATTTTAGCCCTTTGATACCTGGGTTGGGCATCTGACCTACAGAACTATAGAATACCAAGTGTGAGTTGTTTCAAGGCACTAAATTTGTGGTAATAATTTGTTACAGCAGCAATAGGAAACTAATACAATGAGTGATTCTGGTTATTGTTTTATGGAGGGTTTTGAAAAGAAGAAAATTTGATATTTTCCAAATTTTACATAATGTATATGTATTACCTTTATAATCAGGAAAATCTCTTGTTTATAATTTTTTTCAAATACTGCTAAAATAATAATGAGGGCTGTGGTAGAAAGTTTTAAGCATTTAGGCTCAAAACTGGCGATGCTCCAATCCTTAAAGTTCTTAATGTCATTTATTCAGAAAATTGATGTACAAAGATTCACACCACAAAAAGTGGCAGAGTTTATTTTAATCAAGAGTTGACAAACAATTAAAACTTAGTGTAACAGAGGGGTTGGCCCAGGGTCCTAGCAGTTAAGTTCTCGTGCTCAGCTTCAATGGCCTGGGGTTCACCGGTTCAGATCGTGGGCGTGGACCTACTCACTGCTTATCAAGCCATGCTGTGGCAGGTGTCCCATATATAAAATGGAGGAAGATGGGCACAAATGTGAGCTCAGGGCCAATCTTCCTCAGCAAAAAGAGGAGGATTGGCAGCAGATGTTAGCTCAGGGCTAATCTTCCTCAAAAAATCCCTCAGTGTGGGGCCAGCCCCGTGGCGCAGTGGTTAAGTGTACCCATTCTGCTTCAGCAGCCCCAGTTCAGATCCCAGGTGCGGACACGGCACCGTTTGGCAAGCCATGCTGTGTTAGGCGTCCCACATATAAAGTAGAGGAAGATGGGCATGGATGTGAGCTCAGGGTCAGCCTTCCTCAGCAAAAAGAGGAGGATTGGCAGCAGATGTTAGCTCAGGGCTGATCTTCCTCAAAAAAAAAAACAAAAAAAAAAAAAACAACAAAAAACCCTCAGTGTAGTAGATATTTATTGAGGATCTACAGAATACTAGGCACCATCTGGATCCATCAGATGACATGTATCTCTTCTACAGAATTCCTTACCGGACAAAGCACGGCGTTCTCTGGCCAGACAGTGTGCAGCCACTCTCTGACACATTTCCCTTGCATGAGCTTCCTCTGCTGTGCTCAGTGGCTGTGGTGGCAATTCTGGAAGTCAGGGCTGGGGTCGGGGCGAGGATGTTAGACATGGTGAGGCGAAGTTAATGGCGGAAACGGTGGTGGCACTAGAAGAAGGATGAGTAGAAGTGATAGGCTATTTCACAATTCATTAATTAGGACACTGAGGCTCCACAAAGATGTCCTTGTTTGTTGCAACATGTTGATTTCCTTACTCTCCTTTGGTAATTTTTGAGCAGGCCAGGCGGACCAGAGAAAAGTCAATGCTATGTCTGAAGGGAGGAGGTAAAATAACCACCTTTTTCTTCACTTCCTCCAAGCTCCACAGCATGTTACACAAAGCTCCAGTGCCTTGTCCAACATAACTTCTCATGTCCTGTTTTCTTTCTCCAGACACCATTTGCTGGAAGCACACCATGAACCCTTCCTTCCTCCCACCTCACTCCTGAGCCTCAAACTGTCAACTCTCCATCTTCACGCTGTTCCCTCAGCCTGGAATACCCTTCTTTCCATTTTAAAATTGATTTATCCTTCAGAACTCAACTCAAATGCCACCGCTCCTTGCAACAATCAGTGAAACCATGTGCCAAGGACTTTCATGTATTCTATGTTATTGAATCTGCTCCATTTGAGTCTTGCTTTCACATCTTACAGCGTGTTTATTTGAACCCAGGTTTTGTCCACTGCCGGGTGCTGCTGCATAAGACCTCCCTTCAGTTGGGAACTGTGGTCAGTTGCTCTTGTCTCTTTGCCCACTTAGCTCTATGCATAAGTCTCTATATTATCACTTATTTTGTCCTGCTTCACAATTAGTTACTGTTTTACACGTTTGCATCCTCTCTTCTGACCCAACTGTCAGCTTTTTGAAGACTGATGCTTTGTCTTACATATCCTCCTGTGAAGTGTATATCCACAATGTGTAGCATGTAGGGCCTTATGAAAGGCAGACAAGCAGGCCAGTGTGTACACATAAAACATACATATAAACACGTAAAGTTACAGATCAGGGATTTCTTCTCCAACTTCTTCTCCTACTCATGAATACTGACAGAGTCGCAAGGTTTCAAAAAGTTTAGGACTTTTCCTTGACACTACCACGACCTCTTAGTGTGGAAAGTTCACGAGTGGGTCACAGACCGCAGTTAAGAAACATTAGTAAAATTGTTGCTTGCTGCTACTATTTTCTTTAAAGCCTTTAGCTAGCAGGACCCGTTGCTTAATGAACTGGAATAATGATTCTTATAGAAATGGCTCTAGGATTTCAAGGTGGAGTAGTAGATAATATCACTGGAGAGGAAGTACAGGGAAATAATTAACTTCAACAACTGAGCAGAGACCACTCCTGCCCCTCCCAACTGAACTCACCTTTGTCTTACAAAACAAGTTGTGGGGTGTGGGGAGACGGGACAGACTCTGGGAGACTGGTTTAACCTGTTGGCTCCAATACTCAGACCAATAAGGTAATGGTAGTTCAAGCCAGATTTGAGACTCTGCATTCAATTACTGAAGAATTTCAAAGCCCATTAAAAGCAGCATTGACATAAGTAAAAACTAAGTAAATTTCACATGCTTCTGGTCATTTGAAGAGCAAATGGGTCTGATAATTCTTAGAGGAAATAAATTGTTGATGCCTTTCAGGAATGACATCTCCCCAAATTATGTTACTAATTTGCTCCTAAGTGAGGAAGATCCTAGAAAGGAATACATGTTTACAAAATAAAAACTCTAATGTAAAATACAAAGAGATATCTCTTTTGCCAAAATCTATTTGTTTCAAAGTTCAGAATTAATTTTGATGCTTTGAAAAAATTCTCTGTGTGTGTGTGTGTAAAAGTAAACAGTTTTTCATTTATTTTACCATATCGTGTATTTTGCAAAACTACATAAATATTTATATATATATATGAATACATGTGTGTGTATATATGTACTCCAGAAGCAGAGATTTCTTCTTGTGGAATATGTTTTTCCATTTGCAAATGAGATGAAGAGATGAATTAAAAGAGCTATAACTGTCTGTTCTGGCTAGAGCAGCAAGTAGAAATATGCAGTCATTTTTCCTCTACCCTCTCAATGACCTTTTCTTCTCCATCAGGAAGGAATGATTGTCAGTGTCCCTTGCGTACCTCCTGCTCTCTGGTAGTGAGACGGAAGAGGCTTACAAAGGCCTGGTGCTACATATTCTGGAACCAAACATACTTAATCTTTAACTATAAAAGTAGAATGGAAAGGCAATCACATATAAATACCATCATTTTTCTTCCCCGGTCCTTCTCTCTCAAACATATAACCAATTACAAAAATGTTAGCCTAAGGGAACATTTTAGGATGCTGAGGAATTTTCAAGGGAGGGAGGATGAGTCCATTTTATGACCTCTAGATCCTACTCACCCTTTCCAATGGCCAATTTTATCATTGTCATTTAGCAATTGTGTTACAATTTCAAAGATTAATGAAAGTTTCCAAGAGTGTTGGTGGACCAGGAGCCTTCTAGCTCTCATTTTAGAGAAAACAGAGTGGAAAAAAAGGAGGGAGAAAGAGTGGAGCAGGAGTAGGAAATTTTGCAGACACATTCTTTAGGTTAATGTTTACTGACATAACTGGGGTCCAAGCCACAGTTAACTAACCAAGTCCTAATTAAATGTGATGGAGCAAATTTAACCCTCTATAGCAGTAGTGCTCAAACTTTAGTCCATCAGAATTACCACAAAGTCTTGTTAAGGCACAGATTGCTGGGCCCTACCCCAGAGTCTCAGATTCAGTAAGAGCCCAACCATCTGCCTTTCTAACAAGTAAATCAGGTGATGATGATGCTGTGTTGGTCCAGGGACCCCCCTTTGAGAACCACCATCTTATAGCAGTTATTTGCAATCCTGACCTTGCATCAGAAGACTCTTCTTTGCAGGTTTTATAAAATCCTGATACCTGAGCCCCACCCTAGATCCACTGAAACAGAATCTCAGAGGTTGGTCTTGTCAAAGATTGATAAATCTGAACACTATTTAAAGCAGTAAGGATAGATTTTATTCAATAACTAACTATTGCAGTAGAGAAGAGAGTCCAGCATGAATTGAAATCAACTTTATGGAAACAAAAGGCAAGATACTTTTTAAAGTTGGGGTATGCTAAGGGAAAGGCATTGAGGAATGTTAAGAGTCTATATGAGTAGGCCATCTGGGTTTGTTAATTGGCACTTACCCTGAGGAGAAACAAAGTTGTCCTATCTTTAAAACAGTAGGGAGTGGTGCAAGTTAGAAAACCCTTACCCTCCCACAGGGACTGGGAGCTAGAATAAGAGGTAGCTCCTTGAAGGTGTGCATTTCAAAGAAAGATCCTTGAGATTCTTGAGAAGACAGTTCTGGGTGGTGTCGCTTTACATCACAAAACGACAAAGAAAGGATTTATAATTGCAAGATTTCTAAAGTAACTACTCTAAGAGGAGGTTTAGGGGCCTATCTGCCCATCCCCAGGTTTTGGCCAGAACAAACAGTAAATTCTTCTGGCAGCTTTCTCAGGCAGGAATTTAAGGGGGCTAGCATTGTCATCCTAGGCATGCGGCCTTGAGCTATTAGAAGCTATCCTGGAATTTCTTCAAGTCGCTTAGTGTGTGAAGAGGATTGGGTAGGGGAGGGGAATCATTTGTGCTGAGAGTCTGTGGTTTTTACAGGCCAAGGTTGGGATGAGGACTCAGAGGAGCCTCACTAGAGTTTGGTCAAGGAAAGAGTCTTTGTCAGTCTAGTCATCTGTATATTGAAACTTGTCCACAGAAGATTCTAGTGATCAGGTTTGAAAACCAAGTCCTGCAGGAAGGAGATTTACAATACTAGAAGAGAGTCAAAGTTTGCTTAAATGCATCTCATAAAAGTTCTCCTAATACTTACACAACTGGAGAAGCAATTGGCAAACAGGAAAGATTTCTGCACTATTCTATGGTGTGGACATGTAGCATTTCAGAGCAGCTGCAATTACCTTATATTTTATAAAGTAACATTTCATTCAAGTTCCAAGTCAAGGAAGATAAGGGACTGAGAAGTTAACGGTAACAAAAACCCTGAATTCTTTTTTTTTTGTTGTTAAACTTTTTCAATATTTAACAATATATTTAGGGACATCTGACTGTTGACTGTGAGAGACATAGTGCAAGCCCCTTCCTCTCCATGTCCAGAGCCACTCCTATATGTACCCAGGGAAAATCATATCAAATGGCATCCCCTCCCTGCAGCATTTTTGTTCAGGGGAAATTATGTTAAACTATCAAATGCAGCCTTGAACAAGATAAGAATTAAAAGGGAAATGCAACCTAAGGGAGCAATTTCTTTGCTGATGGGAGAGTGAACTGGTTATGGGATCTGCTATCCTTTGAATTGGGTCCCCCCGAAATTCGTTGTTGAAGCCCTAACCCCCATTGTGACTATTTGGAGACAGAGCTTTTAAGAGGTAATTATGATTAAATGAGGTCATAAGGGTGGTATCCTAATTCAATAGGATTAGTGGCCTTGTAAGAGGAAGAGAGAGACATCACTCTTTCCATGTGCACTCACTGAGGAAAGGCCCTGCCAAGACCCAGCGAGAAGGCAGCCATCTGCAGGCCAGGGAGAGGGTCCTCACCAGAAACCAAACCAGCCAGCACCTCAATCTTGGACTTCCAGCTTCCAGAGCTGTGAGAAATAGATTTCTGTTGTTTAAGCCAACCAGTCTATGGTGTTTTGATATGGCAGCCTGAGTAGACTAAAACAGGATCATTTGTTCACTCATTCATTCATTCACTCATTTATTCAACAATTTTTCCTCTTTTAGGCACTGGAGATATGGCAATAATCAAAATAAAGCCCCAGCCTTTGAGGAGCTTGTATTCTAGAGGAGAAAAAAAAATCAAAAGAATAAATAGTGTAAGAAACAGTAATCAGTGCCACGGGGGGAAAATAAAGCAGAGTGAGAGGGATACAAGAGCAGAGAGTGGCTATTTTATGTAGCAGAGGCAGGGAAGGCCTCACTTATGAGATGATGCTTCAGCAGAGACCTGAAGGAAGTGAGCCATGGATTGTCTGAAGGAAGAGGATTCTAGGCAGAGGCAAGAAGTACAAAGATCTGGAAGCAGAGCATGTTTGACAACTTCAGGGAATAGCAAGGAGGCAGGTGGCTGGAGCTAAGCAAGCAAAGGAGAGAATAGTTGAATGACTGTAGCGGGACGCGCATTGCACAGAGACTTGTAGGTCTGCATTAGGACTCTGGCTCTTACTCTGAGTAAAATTGGAAGCCACTGAAGGGCATCAAATGTAGGAGTGACATGATTTGGCTTCCATTTCAGAAGAATCCTTCTTACTGTTGGGTAAATGGTGGTGGGATGAGGGAAAAGTCAGAAGCAGGGAGACTTGATTGAAAGTAGATAGATGCTTATTGGGAGTTTTAGTTTACTTTGGTTTGGCTGTTGAAACAGCTAATGGATGCATCTTTTGGTGGGCCTCCAACAATGATTTTGTTCATATTCTTGGGTTATTAACAGATTAAATAGAAAATATATTGTATTTTTATTTACACCCAGGAGCTAGTATTTCCCTTTTGACCTTAGGTTCTAGGGTGTTTCTAAGATTCCCTTTGGTTCTTCAACAAACTTCACCAAAGCCTGCTCAATGGCTTTTCTCTCTCTTCCTTGATAGACCAACAATTTGCCTAATATCCTAGGGCTATGGGCACTGTCTTTATCCAACTCCTTCCTGCCTGTTGGAGCAGTTTTTCTCACACATCAAGGTGCACATAAATCCCCTGGGAGGATCATGTTAAAGTGCTGATTCTGATTTGGCAGGTCTGGGGTGGGGCAAAAGCACTCTGCATTTCTAGCCAGATCCCAATGCTACTGGTCCTTGGACAATACTTTGAATAGCAAAATATTAGAGTATTCACAGGATCCTACATACTTTAGATATTCTTTTTGTGAAGAAAAAAACATCCAACAAATGTGTACACTGAGAAATTTATTCTTCAGTCCATTTCTATTGAGTGAGAATGTTGGGCCCCAAGAAGGAAACTGAATTATGCTTTCTTCTTTTTCCAGGCAATTAATTCTTTAAAAAAATATGTAGACATTCCTTGTTCGGAAAAGAAAGGGAATAATTTTTATTTCAATTTATTTTTGTAATAGGCAATACATTCACAGGGTTCAAAATATAAAAGATATAAAATAATCCCAGTGATATATCCCAACTCTCACTCCTGAACACCGAATTCCCCATTTCTTCTGTATTTTCCCAGAAGTAGTCTAAGCAATTATAGTAAATACACATGTATGTGTGTATTTTTGCACAAATGATAGTATATTATGCCTACTATTCTGAAGTTTTCTTTTTTACATCAATGTATATTAGAGATCATTTCATATCAGTACATTAAAAGCATCCTTCTCTTTATTATGGCGATGTAGTATGCCGTTAAATGGATGTACCATAGTTTAGTCTCAAAAAGTAGTTTTAAATTGATATAATTGGAACTGACAACTCTAAAAACTGTAAATGAAAACAAATTATAATCTAGTTTTCCACCGTGGCAGAAAGATATTTATGCACAAGATAAAGACTAGATTATCATTCCTATAATGAATTAAAAATTTTCCTAAATATTTCAAAAAAATTAAAAGATTTTACTTAGCCACATTTCAGTGGTAATATTTTAAAAAGAAAACAATGTTGACTTTTTCCAGTATTTATGGGCTTTCCTTTGGATTAGGAATCATGTGTTAGGAAATTGCAGAAAACCTTTCAGGTTGAAACAATAGTAAACCTCTAAAATGAGCTTTGAAAGTATTTAAGTGTTCACGGACAGTTCCAAAAAATGTAACTTACTGCAGTGGAACCATTCATGAACTTCAAGAGTCTTGCTTACATATAGGTGAGTGGAATTACGTGTAATTATCCAAAAAATTCCATTTGTGGCCTATATGGATGACTTAGCCTCTTTACTAACAGACCCCTCTAGCGTTAATATTATTTATATAATTCTACTGCTTGATATAGCAAACCTATGTTACTTTTGATTACCTGAAAACTTCCAGAATCAGTCAGCTCTCTCTACCTTATATGAGTGGATTCTGACTTAGTAGTCTCATAGAAATATAATTGATATTTGGTCATGTTAAAAGTAGAGGTTTTTTAAAATTATCATAGAATAAAATTGATTTTTTCTTGTGAACAGTTCTATGAATTTTAATACATGTATGTATAGATTCATGTAACTAACTGCCACCATAATCAGGATACAGAACATTTCTACCACTCCAAAAGAAACCTCCCTTTTGCTACCCCTTTATAGACACACATCCTACCCCCACCTACAACAGCTGACAACCATTGACATTTTTCATCCCTATAGTTTTACCTTTTCAAGAATGTCATAGAGATGGATCGGTCAGTATGAAACCTTTTGAGACTGGCTTCTTTCACACAGCATAATGTCTTTGAGCTTCATCCTTGCTGTTGCATGTATCCATAATTTGTTATTTTGTATTGCTGAGTACTATTCCATCGTATAGATATACTACTGCTTGTTGAATCTTTTACTCAATCAAAGACATATGAGTTGTTTCTAGTTTTTAGTATGAATAGAGTTTCTATAAACCTATGTTGACAGGTTTTTGTGTGAACATGAATTTTAATTTTAATATTCAGGAGTAGGATTGCTGGGTCACATACTGTTTGTTTTATTTTATAAGAAACTATGAAATTGTTTCCCAGAGTTGCTGTGCCATTTTGCGTTTCTGCCAGCAACGTATGAAGGTTCAGATTGCTCCACATCCTCTCTTGCACTTGATATGGTCAGTATTTTTTATTTTTACCACTCTAATAGTTGTGTAGTAGTAGTTCATTGTGGTTTTAATTTGCGTTTCCTTAGTGTTAATGATGTTAAACATCTTTTCTCATGCCTATTTGCCATTTGTGCATCCTCTTTAATAAAGTGCCTGTTCAAGTTTTTTTACTCGTTTTTTGGCTAGGTTGTTGTTTTGTTTTTCTTTTTACTGTTGAGTTTTGAGAAGTTTTAAAATATGTATTCTGAATACAAGTCATTTGTCAGATATGTGATTTTCAAATATTTTCACCCATTTTGTAGCTTGTCATTTTATTCTCTTAACAGTGTCTTTCACAGAGAGAAAGTTTTAAATTTTGTGAAGTCCAATTTATCAATTTTTTTCTTTTATGGATCATGATTTTGTTGTCATGCCTAAAAACTTTTTGCCTAATCCCAGCTCAGGAAGATTTTATCCTAGGTTTACTTTTGAAAGTTTTATAGCTTTATATTTTACATTGAGATCTATGATCTTACAGGAAAAATCACACAATGTATGCAGGCCAGAAGAGAATAGTACCATGAAGGTAAATATTTTCTACTCCTCTAGGGAATTACATAACTTAAAGATTTTTTTTAAGGAAATTTAAGTGCTTATGCTTTCAGTTTTATTATTCTGTAAAACATTAGTGTTTGCTGATTTAAAATTCATGGAAAATTCTATTACTTCCAACTTCCAGCTCTAGATTTGTAATCTTTTTCTGCAACAACATTCTAATTTTTTCGAAACTTTGCTTTTATTATTTATTACATTATAGTCTCTTATTCAATAAAAATTTGCTTGCTTTTGTTATCTTTCCAAATTAAATTCTTCATTCTAGCATGCTCTGTTTACCCTGTCCAATGTATTGATACTTTTCCTGCAGCACCATAAGCAGAACTTCTGAATCTTAAGACACACTTTATTCATTTATTTCCTTAACAAACAAGATGAAAACAAGCAGACTGATAAAAGAGGAATATCAAATTAGCTTGCCAGCTTCTTCATATGAAAAGCAAGAAAGCAGACTTGGAGATGGCTTTTCTTATATTAATCATGTCATCATTGTGGTCTCAGAAAAAATGATTTATTTCTCTGTTTAACCAATGTTTCCCATCTTCTACTAGGTTGCCTGCTTTATCTTTTCTTGTATCTCTAGTTTTCAAAAATTTGCAGTCTGATTAAACACTACCGTGGATATACAATTAGGCATAAAGTATGAGAGAGATGATGCTGTAAAAGGACAGAGAAGGGTGGTATTGGTGCTATTGGAGGTAGAAGGAGAAAATTTAGAAGGGGATGAATTTCAAAGAGGCTTTGAAGGTTGGGAAGACTTTGGGGAGAGTAAACAAAAGAAAGGCGGTGGGAGGCGCTCTGGATTGCTGGAAGATAAACAAAGGCAGTCAGGTGCAGATAGGCTTGGTGTTTGGATATGTGGTGTGGGGATGCAAGGAAGGAAGAGGGACTCTTGGGGGAGGATTCGGCTGGAACTTGAGTGGTGCATTTCAGGGGAGGCGGGAGGCTGTTTAGAGAGGCAGTCAGTGTAGCTTAGTTGTTTAGAGTATGGGCTGTGGAGCCAGACTTTCCAAACTGTAATCTAGGCTCCACCACTTACTAATTGTATGATCTGGGCAAGTTATCTAAATTCTCTATGTCTCAGTTTCTTCAGTTATAAATCAGAGCTAATAATGGAAACTTCTTCATTTGGCTTGTGTCTGGCTCATAATAAACTCTATATAAATCTTAATTATTATTATTACTACCATTACTAATGAGAAGTTAGATGGAAAGTCAGGGGAGGGTCAGCTTATGGAATGTTTTGAAAGCTAAAAGAATTTAGAGATCATGTGAAAGACTACTTGAGGCGTCATGGTTTTTTTAGGCAAGTGAACATGATGCTATTTTTGATGTTAATATTGGCTTTTAACATCAATCAGATGTATTCAGTATTAATTAAAAATTTATTCAGATTTTATGTAATTTTTATGTTACACTGAACTTATATCTATATTTAAAAGGATGATGATAAAGCACATCAACCGAGATGCTAAAACCCAGACCAAGTCATCTGCTGTTTGATGCTATTTGACTCTTTGGAACCAAAGTGGAAATATTATCCAAAGAGAAAAGTCAAGGTAGCTAATATATAGCAAAGTTATAAATGAAAGGGAAAATGATTAGAGTAATTGGGTGACAGGAAGGTAAGATTGCAGACTGAGAGGTAAAAATAGCTTCAGGAAAGGGCTGGCCCCATGGCCGAGTGGTTAAGTTCGTGAGCTCTGCTGCAGGTGGCCCAGTGTTTCGTTAGTTTGAATCCTGGGCGCGGACATGGCACTGCTCATCAAACCACGCTGAGGCAGTGTCCCACATGCCACAACTAGAAGAACCCACAACAAAGAATACACAACTATGTACCTGGGGGCTTTGGGGAGAAAAAGGAAAAAATAAAAAATCTTTAAAAAAAAAAAATAGCTTCAGGAAAGAAAATATATTTTAAAATTTAGAGGATGATAGGCATTTCAGAAACATAGAATTTGAATGTTTTGAAAATAGCAGGGAGTCACATGCAAATGAATACTGAGATTGGATTTCTTATTTAAATAGGTTGGATAAGCACCAAGCAACAACAATAATAAAATTAAAAAATAAAAGGAAACATACATACAGGGAAATATACTCATAATTTCGTGTAAAAATTGCCTGAGCCTGGCACCTCTTTACCCTTTTCCCTTACCCCCTCCCCTATAGTTGTCAATAAAAGACTAAAAATATTATCTTCCCCTTTATCTTCCAAGAATATCAACTTTATTTTAGAGTTTTACCTTACATTTTGCTCCAGGCAGTTCAGAGTTAATATCTTGAGTTTCAAATTGGGTGAGAGTGTCCACCTCCCAAGGTGGTGCACACCCCCTACCCTCACCCCGCCCCCACCTCCGCCCATCACCACCACCATTTGAGTGAAGTGCTAGACTCAGCAAAGGAGGAGAATTGTCCTCTGGGAGATAGGAGGGTAGAGGTCATTCCTTTTGAGAGGGTCAGGTCATATCTCAGAGGAGGTGATTCTTCTAAAACTGAAAGCTGCACCCTCATCGTCAAATCTGCTCTTATCCCAGCTCTGGCTATCTCTTCAAACAGCGTTTCTACTCATTCACTGGCTCTGGTCAGAAACATGGCATTCATTTGTGACCTCTTCCTTTCTTTTACCTTCACTCCAATTCATTATTAAGTCCTGTCCATTCTGCCACCAAAGGATATCTCAAATCTGTCTGCTTTGTTGCATCCGCCCTGCTAGCACTCTGACACTACAGGTCTATCTAATCTTTATGCAAATCAGAAAAAAGAGCCCCTTTCCCTAGGCTGGAGATTATAAACTTTATAATCTCTGGATTAGACAGCCCCATTTGCTGTCTTTCTGGCAGATGTGATCTCCAAAACCTTGTGTGGTGGTCCTGGACCCCAGCTCAAGCCACGCTGCACTGTTGTAATCACCTCCTCACTGTCTTGCCCACATCCACTCTCGTCCTCTTCTAATCCATTCTCCACAGAACAGGGGGATTACTTTTCAATCACTAACTTGATCACTTCACTCCATACTTAACCCTTCTATAGATTTCTATTGCTATTGAGATGAAATTCCAAATCCGTAACATGGCCTACAAGATTACATAAGATCTGGTTTCTAGTGCCCTCTTTATGCTTACTGGCACCATTTCCCCATGACAACTTTCAGCCATATTGCCTTCTTCCGGTTGCTGAAACTTGCCAAGTTACCCCCTACCCTGAGACTACCTGGGAAGTTCTTCCTCGACAGTTTGGCTAATTTCCTTCAGGTCTCAGTTTAAATTTACTTCTTCAGGAAGCCATCCCTGAATCCAAAATCTAAAGTAGATCTCCTCATAACGCTCTACTCTTTACTTTAATCACACTTAACACATTTGTAATTATATATTCACTAGTGATTTATTTGTTTAATATTCTTTTCCCTACTATATACTATAAGCTCCACAAGGGCAAGGGTCATGCCTGACTTAGCTCAGTGTCTTTCATTTATTCAAGTTTCTATTCAACAAGTTTATACCAAAGGCCTTCTCTACGCCAGGTACTATGCTAGGCATATAGAAGCAAATAAACGGATGAAGTCCTTGCTCTTATGAAGGAAACAGACAACCAATCAATAAACAAGTAAGCAGACAACATGAATACATATTGTGATACGTATATGTGCTATGCAGTAGACTCTGAGCACTTCAACAGCAAAGATCTCCATCTGTATTATTCATTAATGAATGCCAAGTGTATTGTTTAGGATAAAGCTAGCTGCTAAATACAGCTGAGTTTACTTTGTTCATGTAAAGTCCAAAACAAATATTCCTGATGAATGGATGGCTCTCCCACAAATGGTAATTCAAGGACCCAGACTCCTAACTTGTGGCTCTGCCATCTTCAGCATGTGACCATAGAAGGGGAAAGAGCATGGAAGATTACTTGTGGAACACTTCTGTTTTTCAATGAGCTAAGCCTGGATGGCTACATCTAACTGCAAAGGGAGGCTGGGGAACACAGTGTACCTCTGTACTGAGAAGAGTAAATGGACTTGGTGATCAGCTAGCACCTTCAACAGCGCCTAGCACAACGCCGGCATTAGGAAGAAATAAGATAAATTAGAAACGGAGCTTGCTCTCAAAAAGTTTATAAAGTTTATAATCTATCAGCGTGTCCATAGAAATCAGTATTGTGTCTGATCTATGAGTAGGCTGAATCTCTAATTTCCAGGAATTTAGAGATAGGCTTTAAAATGAAATTAATGAACTTACAGATTTGTTTCTCAGGACAAGAAAGTTTTAAAAATTAATCTATTTGTCCACTTGAATTCAGGGTCACCTTCAAGGTTTTCATTTTTATTTCTTATGGTTTTTCGCCTGTCCCAAATCTTGTCACTTCACAGTTTCTCCATTCTTAGGTTTGGATAGTTGCATTAGGTCACGTCTGTAGTCAAGGCAATCGAATGGATCAGAACTGCGAGAAACACGTTCTAGCAATTTGGGACCCTGAGTTGACAGAGCCACACAGTAGATTTGAACATAGAGACGTGCTCCTAGAGCACCACGTAAGTAAATTCTTCGCATACATTTTTAGAGTATTCTTTAAAATTTTCTGCTCTGAAGGAAACACTGTAGAAATTTTAATTCTTTGGTATCAAAGCAGACACATGGTCACGTGTGCGTGTGTGATAATCGGTTTGTACTTAGAGCTTTTCCATTCGGAAACTGGTTTTCATGTCCTGCACTGAATCTGAATATTAAAGGCACAGAAACAGAGCTCTGACGGACCACATCAATCAGCAGCATTCACTTGTTCGCTTAACTCAATTCAGAAATGATCTTAAATCTAGAGTTTACCGATTTATCCTACAGAGATGAAAAAGTGAAACATTCCGGAATCCTTGCTAAATTGGCTTTAGTTTACTCTTCCCAAGAGAGAAGCTTCCCTGAGGTAGTCGGAGGGCACAGTCCCGGATAGCAGTTTCGTGCACCTGGGAAAGAAATTGAGAGTCGAGCGCGGCGGGTGGAAATACAGCCGGGCTGAGTATGGGCGATGCGGGTGTTTCCGCAGCCCCAGGAGCGGAAGGGACTGCGCTCCCACCAACGGGACCTCCCGTCAGTCGGAAAAGCGGAGGCAGCGTAGCCGGCAGCGCCGTTCACCCAGCTGGAGCAGGGGTACCGGGGTCCCCGGGTCCCGCAGCCGCGCCGCCGCAAGGAGCCCGACGCGCCCGGCGCGGCGCCGCAGGACGCCCGCCACGCCCCACACCGCCCTGCAGGCGAACGCGGGAGGCGGCGAGGCCCCGCCGGGCCGCCGTAGCGCTGCGGCTCGGGCAGCTCCTCCCGCGCCGCCCTCCGCCCCCTGCCTCCCGGCGCCGCGGCTGCTCTGGGCAGGCAGCGCCGCCGCCGCCGCCGCCGCTGCTTCCTCCCCTGCAGCCGTTCGGCCGCTGCGTGACGCGTCGTTTCCTCCCAACATGGCGGCCGGGGCAGGTCGGCGGTGATGGAGGCCGGTCCGCTGCCGCGGCGGGTGCTAATCCCCACAGTAGCCAGGGCAGCCCTGCTCTCGCCGGGCCTCTGAGCCGCCGCCGCCGCCGCCGCCTCGGCCCTCGGCCCCCGGCAGCCGGCCTCCCGGGCTGGGCTCCCTCGCCGCCCCCGGGCCGGAGGGGCGAGTGAGGGAGGTGGCCGGGAAGCGACCCCCGGGCCGGGCGAAGCAGAGGTCCGACGGGCGCGGCCCTCCAGGGGCGGCCTCTCGGGGGGCGGTGAAGCTCGCGGCGGGACCGCGGCTGGTCCCGCTCGCCCGCCCGCCCCTTCCTGCTCCTGCCGCTGCCCTCCACGCCTCCTCTCCCCCACCTCCACCCCCTCGCCTTTCTCTCCGCGCTTCCTCCCCTCCTCCTCCCCCCTCCAGCCGCCGGGAGCCGCGGGTCGGACGAGCCGCTGCCGCCTCCTCTGCGTCCATGTATGAGGGCAAGAAGACGAAGAACATGTTCCTGACCCGGGCCCTGGAGAAGATTCTGGCCGACAAGGAAGTGAAGAAGGCGCATCACTCCCAGCTGCGCAAGGCGTGTGAGGTGGCGTTAGGTGAGCGGGGAGGAGGCCCGGGCGGGGGCGGGGGGGCGGCGGGGTCGCCCGGGGGTTCGCCCTGGGCCGGCGCGGCTGACCTCAGGGAGCCCTGGCCGGGCTCTCTGCTGCCCGGCTGGAGTTGACAGTAAGTCGCCTGGCTGTGGGGCAGAGGCAGACTGGAGGAGGAAGGGCAGTTAGCTGGGCTTGGGATCGACTGGAGAGTGAGGAGATTGTGTCGGTGGACCTTGCGGTGCGGACGGGATTCCACCCTTTGTGATGAACTAGAAGACGAGTTGTTGTTTATTAGTTTGGAAATTGAGGTGGAGCTGATTTGTCGGGATTGGGCGTGGGAAGGGTTCCGTATCGTAATTTCGATAACTTTATCGTTTGGCGTGGTACTTTGGGAACAGAGGCTGAAGTTGTTCCCTTGTTGACAGTCTCGAGAAGGGCTTTGCAAGAGGTGCAGCCCGTTCTGACATCTGTCCGCCTCCGCCACAGGAAAAACATAGAGTAATGTTGTATCTGACTGGGCTGACCTGGAAGAACTAGACCGGAGGTTAAGGGGTGGGGGTGGCGATATAAAAGCGGGGAAGGAAAGGACCTTTAGATAAGCTGGTTTTAGTGATGAGGAAGCGGGGGGGGGGGGGGTTTAAATGGGGAAAAGGAAAAAGACAATGACACCCACCAGCCACATGTCTGGACAGGGGCGGCTGCTCTCAAGCTTGAATTGTGATTTCTAGTTCAGACGGAAGAGATGTAGTGTGATGAACCCCATAGAAGGGTCAGTCCAAACAATACCTATAGCGAGGACGGGCAGACGAGGAATTGTTAAAGGGGAAACACTGACAACTCTGTTGCATCCATCAAAGATGAAATCATTTAAGGAGAGACTAGGACGCTTAACACGAAGATGAGTTCCTAATGCTTACACCTTATTTTGTAGCACAGGAAATAGACTCGATCAAATTGATGAGAAAATGAAGCTTGTTAAACGGGCTTTGGAAAACAGCGTTCTTGAGGGGGAAAAAAAATCCAGGATAACTCAAATGTATGCTAGAGTAAAGGGTCAAGACAGCTTAAAAGCAACTTTGCCTTTTAATTACTAAAATAAATAGACTACTTTTTAACTTGCTATAATAAGCTATGCTGTTTTTTCCTTCTTTTTTGGATCCTTAAAAGTGGTGATATGAAAAACATTATTGAAGAAATTTCATTTAAAATTTTTGAATCTGTAGTATAGTTTAGTTTTTTGACCCCTCGTGGATCAGAAGTTTACCATTTGTTGTTCTTGTAGCTAACAAAAGACTGTTCCAGGTGAATGAGAAGACATTGTACAATGGTAAAAATTGAATTTATATCTAGGTCCTGAAAGGAATAGTTATTAAATTGGGGTGGGATGAGGGAGAGAGTGATTTTTAGAATTTTTAAAAGAATTATTGTAGGTTTATGAATAACTTGCAGATTCAAGAACTCAAGAGATTCTCACAAGTTTTAGTTTTTGAGGCCAGATTTTCCATATTAGAGTATATTTTTAATATACTAAGTTATAAGTATTAGCCTGAAGAAATAAGGTGTGTTGTGTACATGAATTTTTCCTCTCCAAAATGCTAATATAAGTAAATGTATTTTAATGGAAAGCTCACTGGAAGGAGAGTCTGGCATTTTAGGTTCAAATCCCAGTTCTGTTACATTGCAGTATAGTCCCTGGGCCTTAGTTTCCTTCTCTGTCAAATTAGGATATTGGACTTAATGATTGTAAGGCCACCTCCCCTCTAATGTGCCAAGAATGTGAATGCACTATTCTGTTAAGTTGTGCCTTGAATATTCCTGCCCTCTTGATTGGCACCTTTAGAGGGCCTATAGGTTGGTCCTTGCCGTTTTGAGACATAGGAACTACTTGGTAGTGTGTGTGCCAGCGTACCAGGATTCTCTATTCCAGATTTTGCTAGTTTTTACTTTTTTGTTCCTTCTGTATGATTAGCAGAAGCTGAGTGTGAGGAATATGACTATCCAGGCAGGGCCTGGGCACCAGAGTACTTTCTTTACCTGAGATGTATAAGACCTTTTCTCACATTTCATAAAAGTTAGTTTAGCCTCCTACAAAATCTCACTGAGCAATCTTAGGGTAGTTAATTTCTAGTGAACCTTGTTTCTTCCCTTCTGATCGTCCATCTACATTATCACCCAAACATAAGTTGATAGGGAGGGCTCATTTCATCTTTGCAGAAAATATAGTGTCTTGCAGTAAGATGGTATCCCCCAATATGCATTGTCTCTGGAAACTATTGTAGACTTCCCCTTTCCTCTTCACTGCTGAGACCTGGGCCAGGCCCACTTTGGGCTCTTGATAACCCATGTAGCCATCAAGCAGGAGGAGAAAGTAAACTGGAATGACCTGGTTTGATCATCCCTGGTCTGTACGTTGTGAGTGGATAGGAGTTGGATGGTGGAGGTACAGAGGTGGGTGTTATAATCCTTCTAAATAGACTTTCTGAGTAGACCTTCTGAATATACCTGCCTGCATTCATTCTCCCCTTCAAATTTATTGAACACTTACCATGGAGCTGAAGGGAGACGGACAGTAAACAAGAAAATACATAGTATGTCAGACTTTTAATCCTTTGTTTTAAAATCACCTTATTGGCATGTGAGTAGATTTCAGAGCTCTGGTATTCGAAATTAATTCAGTCACCTTTTAACATAATGGCTAATTATAAATAGGTTTTCTGTAAACAATAGTCATGAAATTACAGTTCATCACATATTCTTTAAAAAAACTATTTTTTTTGTTAAAGTATAATTTTTAGGAAACCTTATCTAGATTAGGGGAGATTTTACTTCATTAAAACAGAATCCCTTCTCAAAGACGCTACATAAAGGAACTTTTATTTTCACAAAAAGAAAAATAAATAATAAAACCTTTAAAGGGGATGAAAATTATTTAAAAGTTTTATCAAATACTCTTACATGTCAGACTTTCTTTTGAAGTAAACAATGCTTAATAAAAGAAAGAAAGAAACAAAACCTCTCACACTTGCGTTGTTACAATCAGTGTGAAGCCCACAGGCCCAGGACCTGCTCTAGATTGCCCTCTCTTGGTACTTGCCCCTCTACAGCTCTCTGCAGCGAACACTGAACTTTGCAGAGCTTCTAGGCTGCCCTAGCTTAGCTTGATCCATTCCTGCTCTCTAGAATCCTGAATTAAAAATAGTCTGGCCATCTGCTGGCAGCTGAGACAACAGCTGAGCTATTTTTAGTTTCAAAGAATTTAGGATTGTTGCGGGATTGGGCTTGAAGGTAGCATTGTTTGTCTTGGAGTGGGTGCAATTGAGCCATATTCTGGTCAGGCCTCTAAGTTTCAGGAGTTTCTTTGATGTTAGGGCTGTGACTCCTTTAATTTCTGCTTCTAGCATCAGATATCTATGAAGATGTTCTGCAAATATTAGGATGAACGAGTTCACGGATGGAGGCTGGCCAGCACTGATACAGAATAGAAGTGAAAGGGGTGACTGGAATAGGAATGAAATGGGTGACCAGAAGAAGGTTTTAGAAGCGTGGGAGGCATACAGGGGCAGTGTAAGGGTGGTTTCCCAGCAGAGATATGGGAGAATGATGGAGAAAGAAAGGAATTGGTTAGAGAAGTAATTTTTGCAGCAGACAGGGTGTGAATTTGTGGTGTTCATCATATTTTAAAGTGATCTTACTGATTTAGTTTTCTTATATAAGTGTCCATTACCTATAACTGTAGTCTCCCTCAGAAATGTAAATATAATATTTAGGCTAAAAATTTACGGAACTTGCTTCCTTCTGCACTGCCAATCCCACCCTGATTTTGGTTAACAGTATTATAGAAAAAGGAATATATAGGGGCTGGCCCCGTGGCCGAGTGGTTAAGTTCGCACGCTCCGCTGCAGGCGGCCCAGTGTTTCGTTGGTTTGAATCCTGGGCGCAGACATGGCACTGCTCATCAGACCACGATGAGGCAGCGTCTCACATGCCACAACTAGAGGGACCCACAACGAATATACAACTATGTACTGGGGGGCTTTGGGGAGAAAAAGGAAAAAATAAAATCTTTAAAAAACAAAAAAGGAATATATAGGTGGAGAGGAAATTACTTGAATGCTTTTGGCCTAGGTTTTATGCTGCTTTTGGTAATTTCATTAATTTTTGTCACTCCACCATTTATGAAAAAATAATGACTCACTTCTAAATAATACCCTGCAGACAGTGAACATTTTAATTATGATTTAAATCCATTAGCAGATCTCCTTTTATATCTTCCTTCGTATCTAAAGTAAAGGTGCTTTCAGCAAGCCAGGCTGCCAGAATTTTTGAGATAGCTAGAAAAAAGAGCGTAATGAATGAAATGACTGAAAGAAAGATTCTATTAAGTTTGAGTTGAAAAAAATAAGTTTGGGTTACAGTGTGTACTCTTTCCATTGTGAAGATTTACAATGCACATTAACATAGTTAAGATTCTGAAAAGTCCTCTAAGAAAAAAACCTGCTTGATTTTGTTTAGTGAAGTTTTTCCCAAATTTATTTGACCCTTTTTAGTATCCGCTAACACTCCTAGGAAACATTGTTCCTTGGAATTTACTTTGGGACACTGTTTAAGATAAAGAAAGGCAGAGCAGATACAACAGCCCAACTACTGATGAGACCATTCTGTAGAAGAATCATGTGTTTTGGGAAAGCAGGAGTCCTGTAGACAGTCTGGGAAGGAGAAGAAGGTCAGAAATAAGGAGCATTTGGGAAGAGTGTTATCAAGATCAGAGGACTGCTTGCTTACTAGCTCTTTCTTTTCTTTCCCATCCTATCTAACGGCAGGCAGCTGATTTGACTCTCCTGATGTTTAACTTGTAGAGAAACTTTTGTTGGTAATTGTTTTTTCAAAGCAGGACAGAAATTTATTGTGAATGGGAAATAATTTGGGGAATTATTTGTCATAATATTCCTCAAAAAATGGAGCAGGGGATATTTGAAAAGGAAAAGTGCATAAATAAATTATTATTGTCATTCAAAATTAGATATATTCTTTATTCAGATGGTTGTTGAACTAGTATGTGTCAGATACTGTTCCAGGGCTGGGCGTCCAGCAGTTAACCAAGCATGCTTTCATGGAACTTAAATTCTTTTGGGTTGAGGCTGACAGTAAACAACAAACTAATATATATTATATTGTCAGATTGTTATTATCTGAAGAAATATTTTAGAAGGGTAAAGGGAGAATGACTGGGAGTGTGACATTAGATAGTGTTGTCAGGAAAGGCCTCTCTCATGAGGTGACATTTCAGCAGAGAAGTGACGGAAGAGATTCATCCTTTCAGATACCTGGATGAAACAGAAACAGAGGCAAAAGCAAGATAGCTGTGTGCTTGGTACATTCCAGGATGAAAGGCAGCTTTTGTGGCTGCGAGGAGAGTGAGAAGAGTGTTGGTAGGAGAGGAGGGCACCTTTGGATTTTATTCTATCTGTGATGGAAGACACTGGAGTTTTGTACAGGGGAATGACATAGTAGATTTGCATTTTAAAAGGCTCACTTTGGCCAGAGATGATGGCGATTTACACTAGGCTGATAGTAGTAGAGAGAGTGAGAATTGGTTGCATTTGTAATATATTTTAAAGGAGTTCATAGAATTTGCTTATGAGTTGGTTGTCCGACAGCTATCTTGTAGCCAGAGCTTCAGGATGTTTGAAGATAGCATTTACCATGATGGGAAATACCAGGAAAGAAACAGCTTTTGGGAAATAAGTTATACAGTAAAACATTTTCATCCAACCCTTTACATGTATTTTAGATTTTTTTTTTTTTTGCTGAGGGAGATTCACTCTGAGCTAACATGTGTGCTAGTCTTCCTCTGTTTTGTATGTGGGTCATCATCACAGCATGGCTGCTGACAAGTGGTGTAGGTCTCTGCCTGGGACCTGAACCTGGGTTGCCAAAGTAGAACCTGCTGAACTTAACCACTAGGCAATGGGGCTGGCCCCTACAATTTTTTAACAGTAGAATTTCTTGATAGTATGATAGGATATTTTCTACTGAGAAAAGGACACAATTAAAATGTAAGATATTTATACTGAGAATGCCCAAGACAATTTCAAATTTGAATTGTCAATTTTTTTCCAGTGAGGTTTCTTCCTAAGGGAATAAGCCTTTCACATAGTATTGATTACAGTACACAACTAGTCCTGGCCCCTTTCTGGATTAGGATCTTTGCAGATGTAATTAGTTAAGGTTCTTGAGATGAAATCATCCTGGATTTGGTGTGAGTCTTAAATCCAGTAACGGGTGTTATTGCAAGCAGAGGATGGGACACAGAGACACAGAAAAGAAGAAGGCCATGTGAAATAGAAGCGTAAATTGGAGTTGTGTTGTCATAAGCCAGTGAACACCAAGAGTCATCAGAAGCTAGGAAGAGGCAAGGAAGGGTTCTTTCCTGGAGCCATCAGCAGTGGTATGGCTCAACCAACACCTTGAATTCAGACTTCTGGCCTCCAGAACTGTGAGAGAGCAAATTTCTGTTGTTTCAGCCACCAAGTTTGTGGTAATTTGTTAAGGCAGCCCTAGAAAACTAATAAAAGTTCCCTTTATCCTAATCTTTCAGACCCTGTTTGATTTATTTGAGCTTTCATTTATAAAGTATACCATATAAATGTTTAAATAATCAATACTGTCTTTGGCTGGTCTCTCTTTCATGAATCTAGAAAGCGATTATTCTGAGGCTTTAGTGTGGGTGAGCCTCTTGAAAAACTTGTTGAAAAAGAGTCCTGGGCCCAAGTATTTAAAAGTTTTATGTTCTTTTTTTTTTTTTTTTTTTGAGGAAGATTAGCCCTGAGCTAACATCTGCTGCCAATACTCCTCTTTTTTTTTTCCTGAGGAAGTCTGGCCCTGAGCTAACATCCGTGCCCATCTTCCTCTACTTTATATGTGGGATGCCTACCACAGCATGGCTTTTGCCAAGCGGTGCCATGTCTGCACCCAGGATCTGAACCAGTAAACCCTGGGCCGCCGAAGCAGAACATGCGAACTTAACCACTGTGCCACCAGGCCAGCCCCTGTGTTCTACTTTTGATATTTTTGTTTGGCTTAGATTTAGACTTGATATAACTAAATTGGTCTATATAGCCTATGTTAGCTTTTCATTTAGGAAAGGTTGTGGAAAACAGTCTTTAAAATATTTCATATTACTGGGCTGGCCCTGTAGCCTAGTGGTTAGGTTCCACACACTCCACTTTGGCAGCCCGGGTTCGGCTCCTGGGCATGGACCTGTACCAGTCAGCGACCACCATGCTGTCCACATACAAAATAGAGGAAGATTGGCGCAGATGTTAGCTCAGGGTGAATCTTCCTTGAGCAAAAAAAGAAAGATTGACAATGGATGTTAGCTCAGGGCAAATCTTCCTCAGGGGAAAAAAAAATCATATCACAATATTACTTCTGGCAGTATCTTAAAAAACTGTGGGACAGTTAATTTTTTTCCTCACCTTTGAATCTGAAAAGGTGTGTGGTGAGACTTCACTTAATCAGCTGTTTAACAACCCTCGTCAATCCAGAACCTTCCTAAGAAATGAAATAATCAGTAAAATTAGAGGAGAGTCCCTCTGCCTTTACTCAGTCTGTTTACTTTTAATTACACATAAGTCCAATAAATTTGGCAGTTTACTTTTTATTTTTATCTATTCATCGGTTGATGGACATTTGGGTTGAATGAATAATGCTGTTATGAATATTTGTGTGTAAGTCTTTATGTGGACCTAAGTTTATCTTTCTTGCTTTTTTTTTTTTTCTGGGAAAGATTTGACCTGAGCTAACATCTGTTGCCATTCTTCCTTTTTTTTTTTTCCTCCTCTCCAAAAGCCTGGTACATAGTTGTATATTCTAGTTGTAAGTCCTTCTAATTCATCTGTGTGAGCCCCTGCCACACCATGGCTACTGACAGATGAGTCGTGTGGTTCCCTGACCAGGCACTTAACCTGGGACGCTTAAGTGGAGAGCGCCAAACTTTAACCAATAAGCCATCAAGGCTGGCTCCTGAATTTTTTTCTTTTGGGTAGATGCCTAGGGGTGGAACTGCTGGGTCATATGATAAATTTATGTGTAACTTTTTAAGAAAGTGCTAAGTTGTTTTCCAAAGTGGTTGCACCATTTTATATTCCCACCAGTAACAAATGAGTTTCTCCTACATCCTTGTGAGCCAACAGTTGTTAATTCTTTTATTTCAGCCATCCTAGTTGTTATGAAGTATTATCTCATTGAAACGCGGTTAAATTTTGAAGTTTTTTTCCCAGACTTTATTCTACACAACATACATGCACACACACGAATATGAACAAGCATATTCTTCAAAAAATTGAGCTATTTCATTTCTAAGGTAATAGGAGGAAAAGAAATAGCTAATGTCTACTGAGTGTTTACTGTATGCCAAGTTCTGTGCCAAGTAAGTACATTCTTGGCTTTATCTCAGTCCTCAAAACAACCCTGTGTGCTTATGTGCTATTATTATTTGTATTTTGCAAATGGAGAAACTGAGGTTTAGAGCTTGTGTTTAGCAGAGTCGGAATATGAGTGCCTTTTGGTGTAACGTGGCTGTCCTGACCTGCACCCCTTAAGGACAAAACTGTTTACAGATAACAAATACAGAAAGAGAGAGAAGGGCTTCTATAGAAAGAGAAAGGGCAGAATACTTAACAAAGAAACAACTGAGGAACAGCAATAAAGGAAAATACGGCTGTGTACATTTCAGTGCGTCTTGAGAGTGTTTATGTACTGTGTGTTCATAATGGCATCCTTGAGTACATCATGCAAAAGATCATTTTATTCTGTGTTCTGCTTAAGAAGTCTTGTAGATTCCTGTTTATTTCTTCTGTCTTTCTAAGATCTTTAACAAAATTTTAAAGTTAAATTTTAATGATTTAAGCCATTTGGAAAATTCAAAATTCAACCCAAGGATTTTGGATAGGCTAGCTTTTATTATACTTGTGTTCTTAATCTTTTAAAAATACTCTCACTTGTTTTTTTTTTTTGTTTGTAAAGATTGGCACCTGGGCTAACAACCGTTGCCAATCTTTTTTTTTTTTTCCTGCTTTTTATCTCCCCAACCTCCCCCCCCCCACCCACACACACAGTTGTATATATTAGTTGCAGGTCCTTCTAGTTGTGGGATGTGGGATGCTGCCTCAACGTGGCCTGATGAGCGGCGCCATGTCCGAACCCTGGGCCGCCGCAGCAGAGTGGGCAAACTTAACCACTCAGCCACGGAGCCGGCCCCTCACTTGCTTTTTATCTTAATATTTTGTAGTATTTTCAAATCATTTTAAAAATTGAAATAAAATCTTATTAAAATGTCATAGGAAATTACAAATAAGACTTTGTTACCTAAAAATAACTGGTTGTATATCTCAATGGCTTCTTTTATAAGTATATAAATGTAATTATTGTATAATTTTCATAATTTTCAGTTTTATAGTCTCTCATCATCATTTTATTTTTTTTTTTTTTTTTTTTTTTTAAGTTATGATACTGATAATATGTTTATTGAATGAGCTCATATTAAACTCCAGGCATTATGCTGAGGGCTTTCCACGTTGTCTCATTTTAACCCTTCACAAAGACCCTTTGAGGTAGGTATTATTAATCCCATTACATAGATGAGGAAACTGAGGCCAACATACCTCAGAGACTTCTCTAAGGAAGCATAGCTGATAAGTAATTGTTTTTTTTTTTTTTTTTTTTTTTTTTTAATTAATGTTATGATGGATTACAGGCTTGTGAAATTTCAGTTGTACATTTTTGTTAGTCATGTTGTGGGTACACCACTACCCCCTCCGTGCCCTCCCCCCACCCCCCCTTTTCCCTGGTAACCACCGATCAGATCTCCTTCTCAATATACTAATTTCCACCTATGAGTGGAGTCATATAGAGTTCGTCTTTCTCTGACTGACTTATTTCGCTTAACATAATGCCCTCGAGGTCCATCCACATTGTTGTGAATGGGCCAATTTCGTCTTTTTTTATGGCTGAGTAGTATTCCATTGTGTATATATACCACATCTTCTTTATCCAATCATCAGTTTCTGGGCATGTAGGCTGGTTCCACGTCTTGGCTATTGTAAATAATGCTGCGATGAACATAGGGGTGCAACGGACTCTTGAGATATCTGATATCAGGTTCTTAGGATAGATACCCAGTAATGGGATGGCTGGGTCATAGGGTATTTCTATTTTTAACTTTTTGAGAAATCTCCATACTGTTTTCCATAGTGGCTGTACCAGTTTGCATTCCCACCAACAGTGTATGAGGGTTCCTCTTTCTCCACAACCTCTCCAACATTTGTCGTTCTTGGTTTTGGATGTTTTTGCCAATCTAACGGGGGTAAGGTGATATCTTAGTGTAGTTTTGATTTGCATTTCCCTGATGATTAGCGATGATGAACATCTTTTCATGTGTCTATTGGCCATATTCATATCTTCTTTTGAGAAATGTCTGTTCATGTCCTCTGCCCATTTTTTGATCGGGTTGTTTGTTTTTTTGTTGTTAAGCAGTGTGAGTTCTTTGTATATTATGGAGATTAACCCTTTGTCGGATAAGTGGCTTGTAAATATTTTTTCCCAATTAGTGAGCTGTTTTTTTGTTTCAATTCTGTTTTCCCTTGCCTTGAAGAAGCTCTTTAGTCTGATGAAGTCCCATTTGTTTATTCTTTCTATTGTTTCCCTCAACTGAGGAGTTACAGTGTCCGAAAAGATTCTTTTGAAACTGATGTCAAAGAGTGTACTACCTATATTCTCTTCCAAAAGACTTATTGTCTCAGGCCTAATCTTTAGGTCTTTGATCCATTTTGAGTTTATTTTGGTGTGTGGTGAAAAAGAATGGTCGATTTTCAATCTTTTGCATGTGGCTGTCCAGTTTTCCCAGCACCATTTGTTGAAGAGACTTTCTTTTCTCCATTGTAGGCCCTCTGCTCCTTTGTCGAAGATTAGCTGTCCATAGATGTGTGGTTTTATCTCTGGGCTTTCAATTCTGTTCCATTGATCTGTGCACCTGTTTTTGTACCAGTACCATGCTGTTTTGATCACTGTAGCTTTGTAGTATGTTTTGAAATCAGGGATTGTGATTCCGCCGGCTTTGTTTTTCTTGCTCAAGATTGCTTTAGCAATACGTGGTCTTTTGTTCCCCCATATGAATTTTAGGATTGTTTGTTGAATTTCTGTGAAGAATGTTCTTGGGATTCTGATTGGGATAGCATTGAATCTGTATATTGCTTTGGGTAGTATGGACATTTTAACTATGTTTATTCTTCCAATCCATGTGCAAGGAATGTCTTTCCATCTCTTTATGTCATCGTCAATTTCTTTCAAGAAAGTCTTGTAGTTTTCATTGTATAGATCCTTCACTTCCTTGGTTAAGTTTATCCCAAGGTATTTTATTCTTTTCGTTGCGATTGTGAATGGGATAGAGTTCTTGAGTTCTTTTTCTGTTAGTTTATTGTTAGTGTATAGAAATGCTACTGATTTATGCACGTTAATTTTATACCCTGCTACTTTGCTGTAGTTGTTGATTATTTCTAATAGTTTTTCTGTGGATTCTTTGGGGTTTTCTATGTATAAGATCATGTCGTCTGCAAACAACGCGAGTTTTACTTCTTCGTTACCTATTTGGATTCCTTTTATTTTTTTTTCCTGCCGAATTGCTCTGGCCAGCACCTCCAGTACTATGTTGAATAGGAGTGGTGAAAGTGGGCACCCTTGTCTTGTTCCTGTCCTCAGAGGGATGGCTTTCAGCTTTTGTCCATTGAGTATGATGTTGGCTGTGGGTCTATCATATATGGCCTTTATTATGTTGAGGTACTTTCCTTCTATACCCATTTTACTGAGGGTTTTTATCATAAATGGGTGTTGGATCTTGTCGAATGCTTTCTCTGCGTCTATTGAGATGATCATGTGGTTTTTGTTTTTCATTTTGTTGATGTAGTGTATCACGTTGATTGACTTGCGGATGTTGAACCATCCCTGTGTCCCTGGTATAAATCCCACTTGATCATGGTGTATAATCTTTTTGATGTATTGCTGTAATCGGTTTGCCAAAATTTTGTTGAGGATTTTTGCATCTATGTTCATCAGTGATATCGGCCTGTAGTTCTCCTTCTTTGTGTTGTCCTTGTCAGGTTTGGGGATCAGAGTGATGTTGGCTTCATAGAATGTGTTAGGGAGTTCTCCATCTTTCTCAATTTTCTGGAACAGTTTGAGGAGAATAGGTATTAAGTCTTCTTTGAATGTTTGGTAGAATTCTCCAGAGAAGCCGTCTGGTCCTGGACTCTTGTTTTTGGGAAGGTTTTTGATTACCGTTTCTATTTCCTTTCTTGTGATTGGTCTATTCAGATTCTCCATTTCTTCCTGATTCAGTTTGGGGAGATTGTAGGAGTCTAGGAATTTGTCCATTTCTTCCAGGTTGTTCAATTTGTTGGCATATAGTTTTTCATAGTATTCTCTTATGATCTCTTGTATTTCATTGGTATCTGTTGTGATTTCTCCTCTCTCATTCCTGATTTTATTAATTTGCGCTTTCTCTCTTCTTTTCTTGGTGAGTCTGGCTAGGGGTTTGTCAATTTTGTTAATTCTTTCGAAGAACCAACTCTTTGTTTCATTGATCCTTTCTATTGTCTTTTTTGTTTCAATATCGTTTATTTCTGCTCTTATTTTTATTATTTCCCTCCTTCTACTGACTCTGGGCTTTGTTTGTTCTTCTTTTTCTAGTTCTGTTAGGTGTCGTTTGAGGTTGCTTACGTGAGCTTTTTCTTGTTTAGTGAGGTGAGCCTGTATTGCGATGAATTTCCCTCTTAGGACTGCTTTTGCTGCATCCCAAATGATTTGGTATGTCGTGTTCTCATTTTCATTTGTCTCCAGATAATATTTGATTTCTTCTTTAATTTCTTCAATGATCCATTGTTTGTTGAGAAGCGTGTTGTTTAGTCTCCACATTTTTGCACCTTTCTCTGCTTTTTTCTTGTAGTTGATTTCTAGTTTAATAGCGTAATGATCAGAAAAGATGCTTGATATTATTTCAACTCTCTTGTATTTATTGATGTTTGCTTTGGTTCCCAAAATATGGTCAATCCTTGAGAATGTTCCATGTGCACTTGAGAAGAATGTGTAACCTGCTGTTTTTGGATGAAGTGTTCTATATATATCTATTAAGTCCATCTGGTCTAATTTTTCATTTAATTCTATTATTTCCTTGTTGATTTTCTGTGTGGATGTTCTGTCCATTGGTGTTAATGGTGTGTTGAGGTCCCCTACTATTATTGTATTGTTGTTGATGTCTTCTTTTAGTTCTATTAAGAGTTGCTTTACAAATTTTGGTGCTCCTGTGTTGGGTGCATATATATTTATAAGTGTTATGTCTTCTTGGTGGAGAGTCCCTTTTATCATTATATACTGTCCCTCTTTATCTTTCTTTATCTGTTTTGCTTTGAAATCTACCTTGTCTGATATTAGTATAGCGACACCTGCTTTCTTTTGTTCATTATTAGCTTGGAGTATTGTTCTCCATCCCTTCACTCTGAGTCTGTGTTTGTCTTTGGGGCTGAGGTGTGTTTCCTGGAGGCAGCATATTGTTGGATCTTGTTCTTTGATCCATCCTGCCACTCTGTGTCTTTTGATTGGGGAGTTCAATCCATTTACATTTAGAGTGATTATTGAGACGTGGGGGCCTACCACTCCCATTTTGTGTCTTGTTTTCCGGTTTTCTTCAGTTTCCTTTGTTTCTCGTCCCATGGTTTAATCTGTTCTGATGTAGAGCTACTACTCTCTGTTGTTGTCCTTCTACTTATCTCCTCTGCTCTTGGTTTTGTAGCCCCTTTCCTTTTTTGGATTTTTCAGGAAAGAGGGTTTTCCTGAGGATTTCCTGAAGAGGAGGTTTTGTGGCAATGAACTCCCTTAATTTTTGTTTGTCTGGGAAAGTTTTTATTTCTCCATCGTATTTGAAGGATATTTTCGCTGGGTAGAGAATTCTCGGCTGTAGATTTTTGTCCTTCAGATTTTTGAATATATCATTCCACTCTCTTCTAGCCTGTAAAGTTTCTGCTGAGAAATCTGCTGATAGCCTGATGGGGGTTCCTTTGTAGGTTAGTTTCTTTTGCCTGGCTGTCCTTAATATTTTCTCCTTGTCGTTGACTCTTGCTAGCTTCACTACTATATGCCGTGGAGTTGGTCTTCTTGCATTGATAAAGTTTGGAGATCTATTGGCTTCTGTCACCTGAAGATCCATCTCCCTCACCAGATTTGGGAAGTTCTCAGCCATTATTTCTTTGAATAGGTTTTCTGCCCCTTTCTCCTTCTCTTCTCCCTCTGGTATACCTATAATCCTTACGTTGCATCTCCTAATTGTGTCTGATAATTCTCGGAGAGTTTCTTCATTTCTTTTAAGTCTTGCTTCTCTCTCCTCCTCTGCCTGCAACAATTCTATATTGCCATCTTCCAAATTGCTAATTCTTTCCTCCATATTATCGGCCCTACTGTTCAGAGCATCTAGATTTTTCTTAATCTCCTCTATTGTGTTCTTCATTTCCAATATTTCTGTTTGGTTCTTCTTTATCGTATCAAACTCTTTTGTGACATAGCTCCTGAACTCGTTGAGTTGTCGGTCAGAATTCTCTCTTAACTCATTGAGAATCTTAATGATGGCTGTTTTGAAGTCATCGTCATTTAGGTTATACATCTCATTTTCTTTGGGATTGTTTTCTGTGTATTTGTTGCTTTCTTTCTGTTCTGGAGATTTGATGTATTTTTTCATATTGCTTGATGTTGTTGATTTGTGCCTCCGCATGGAGATAGAGTTTAGTTGCTCCTTTCACTTGTTTCAGCTGCTGCGGTGGGAGGAGCAGCTGTTTATATTTCACCAACCAGGAACCCTGTCCGTAGTTGCTAACTGGGCCTGGGCCCCTCTTCGTAGCCACAGTGGCCCTTTGGATTCCCTCCTCTGCTGTGGGGGCCGTCACAGGGGGGCTTCAGGCTGCAGGTGCCTACTGTTGCAGCCCACCTAGATGTGCTCTCTCCTTGGGGTCTGCAACGGTGTTATGGGCTTTTCCAGCAGCCAGGGGTGGGATCACTTATATTTGTCGCTCCGTTGCTGTCGGCACCCACCAAATCTCACTTGTCCTCTATAGGTCGCAGGAGAGCTATTGGCATCTTCTACAGTCTGTGGTTAGTACACCTAGTTATGCTGCTTTTGCCCTGGGGTCTTCCAGCCTTGTGGCTGGCGGCTGGGTGCCTTCTACTGGTGCTGTGCAGAGGCTTTCCCTAAGGCTGCTGTGAGCCTGTAGGGTTTCCCCCTAGGCTACTAAGCTGGGTCTCTGGAACTCTCTCCAGCCCCAGTCCTCTCCGAGATCTCCGGCAATCCCTAGACCCACGGGGCGGGCAATGGCAGCTGGGGGTCGCCCCGCCCTCAGGGCTTCTCTCCTGGCCTCTCCCGGAGCCGTGAATGCTGGGCGTGGCCCCTCTGCCAATGACAGACAGGGAGTTTTGTCTGCTGCCCAGCGGAGCTCCAGCGCTTCCCCTCCGGGTCGCAGAACCGGCCTTTGAAAATTCCCCCGGCCCCGGTCCTCTCCGAGATCTCCGGCAATCCCTAGCCTCACGGGGTGGGCAACGGCAGCTGGGGGTCGCCCCGCCCTCAGGGCTTCTCTCCGGGCCTCTCCCGGAGCCGTGAATGCTCAGCGTGGCCCCTCTGCTAATGGCAGACAGAGAGTTTTGTCTGCTGACCGGGCGGAGCTCCGGTACTTCCCCTCCGGGTCGCAGGACCGGCCTTTGAAAATTCCCCCCGCCCCGGTCCTCTCCGAGATCTCCGGCAATCCCTAGCCCCACGAGGCGGGCAACGGCAGCTGGGGGTCGCCCCGCCCTCAGGGCTTCTCTCCGGGCCTCTCCCGGAGCCGTGAATGCTCAGCGTGGCCCCTCTGCTAATGGCAGACAGAGAGTTTTGTCTGCTGACCGGGCGGAGCTCCGGTACTTCCCCTCCGGGTCGCAGGACCGGCCTTTGAAAATTCCCCCCGCCCCGGTCCTCTCCGAGATCTCCGGCAATCCCTAGTCCCACGGGGCGGGCAACGGCAGCTGGGAGATCTCCGTGCCCTCCGTGTCTCTCTCTGGGACCCTCCGGGCGCCCCGAGCACCAGGCTGGATCCCCCCGCCAATGGCGGGGAGAGACTCTCCCCGCGGGCTCAGGTGTGCAACTCCAAAGTTTCCCTCTGCGTTTAGGAGTAATTGCAGGGGGTTTAGGTAGGGTTCTGGTCACCTGTTTCCACCGTCGCTCCTCTGTTGTGTTCTCGCTCCTGCCCTAGACGTGCGTGGATCCTCTGGGGGCGTCCGTTGGAAGAAAGCCGCTTGCGGGTACCAGGCTGCCCGTCGGGGTCGGAGAGCCCTCACCTATTTCCACATCCTCCCGGAGGAAAGTCCATCCGCCTTCCGATGTATAGTCGCGTGGGTGTCTCAGACGTCCTGAGATGCTGTCTGGATATCCTTTGTCAAGCGATAAGTGTCCAAATAATTGTAGACTCGAAGGGCGAGAGACAAAGAGGACTACTCACGGCGCCATCTTCCCACTGTCATCATCATTTTATTTTATGTATTTATTTATATTTTTGAGAAAGATTAGCCCTGAGCTAACTGCTGCCAGTCCTCCTTTTTTTGCTGAGGAAGACTGGCCCTGAGCTAACATCCGTGCCCATCTTCCTCTACTTTATGTGTGGGATTCCTGCCACATCATGGTGTGCCAAGCGGTGCCATGTCCGTACCCGGCGTCCGAACCGGCGAACCCTGGGCCACTGAAGCGGATGTGCGCACTTAACCGCTGTGCCACAGGACTGGCCCCTCCTTATCATTTTATATTTATCTACATGTCTATGTTGTCTTCCTGCCTATCATTTTAATAATGTGTCATTTGTTTAAATGTTTTTAAGTTTGGGGATATTTACATTTAAATTTTGTTGCGTAGATTTTTCCTTTTTTTTAAATTAATCCCTGGAAAATTCACTGAATGTTTGTTATATATGCAGAATTATTTAAAATAGACTCTAAGATTGAACTTGCTGGATTAGAGTGTGGTCTTTTATGGCTCTTGTTCCTTAGGCAAAACTGCCATAAATGTACCCCCCAGTGCTTGGTGCGAGTGTACATCAGAGTACCTAGGAAAAAGAGACAGGGTATTTGCTCTCTTTAGTTTATTGGCTTTGATCCGTTTTTATGTAACCATTCCCTTTCATCTTTCCTTGGCATTGTTTTTTTGTTTTAAAAGTAGAAAACAGAGACATAAAAGCTCCTCTTTATAGTTACAATAGGTGTACTTTTGTTTTCTATAAGTTTTATTATTTGATTTTTTCATACTTTTTTTCTTGAGTTTTATTAGGATATAGTATGAGGTATGTATTTTATAAGTTCATTTTCTCCCTTTGAATTGATAGTCAGATGTTGAAAAGCAGTTACTAAGTAATTTAGAAAACATTTTACCATATCTTATTCCATCAGTCATTTTCAGTTTGTATTAGAATAGTGCCTAACGTGGTATCTGATAGGATCGATTGGTCCTACATTGCCCCTTATTTATTTTTTTATAATAATGCTTGATTCTTTTTCCAAATAGTTATAGGATTTTCTATTGTGTTCTCTAATGCTTATTCTTAGCATAGTATTAACATAATAATCAGCGTTTCTTACCTTTTATTCTTATACATCAGATAAAAAGTATTATAGTTGGGAAGAAGTTGATTATTTTGTTTCATCTATTTTTTTGGGTCCTCATACTTCTATTCCTTAAGGGTTAGTTCTTATATGGTAAGTGAGAATGTGTTTAATGCAGTGACAAGCAAAAGCTCATGTGTAATTTCTAATGTGCCTGAATCTGTAGAAGATAAAATGGAACCACATGTATCTTCTAGTAATAGTGAAGAGTAGAAATAAGATTTAGCATGTTTGATAACAGTTAATACTTAAGTTAACAATTAATAGTTAAGCTTTAAAAAAACCATACCAGTGTCCAAAATAAGTATTTTACAATGATTAGAGAACAGAAGTTTTATAGTAAGTACTAACTGTGTCTGCAACTGTTTTGCTAGAAGATACATGGACAAAAATTAAACTTATATTATCAGAATGTATTTTTTTCCCTAAATGCAATAATGAATCCGTGTGTTTGTATATATGAAGTGAAAGTATTTTCTCTTTGTTCCCACACCCAGCCCCTATTTCTGTGGCTATTAGAGAAGACTCTTGAATGGCAGATTAGAAGGAAAGGTACTTTTGTTAATAATGTGTAGCACATGCTTCCCTTAGAGTCAACAAGTATCCCCAAGTGTGTGGTCTTAAACTTTTATACGTGGTTATGTCTTCATTGAGTTATTTTCCTTTTGAAATAGTTAAAACAAAATTTTTTTCAGTTCTTAATTTTCTTTTACATTTCAAAAAGCACAGTTGATTAGGTGATTAATATGCAAAAATCTGGTTTCCCTAAAAAAGAAAGTTAGGCCTTCAAAAATCATCACCATTATAATTCTTTTTGTTTGGTTTTTCCAGGTTTGAATAAAAAATGTCTTTAGGAAAGATTAGTCTTTTCTGTTTTATTACTAAATTAAAAATATATTATGAATAATTAGTGGTTTTAAATTTTATATTATTAAATTGACTATCCCTTGATTTTTTTCTTATCTTTTTGTAATGCTCCCCCAAATAACTTCTACCAATTTGGTCTCATTGAAGTTTTCTGTCTTTAACATTTATTTAAGTTATATAATCTTTCATTAATAGCAAATAAGGAGCCTTGTTTGATTTTGCCACTCATGCATGTCTAATGCTGCTCTATGTAATGTCTCCCTAATTAAGATCTCTCTCACTAGTTTGTTTGACTAAAACTTCTTAATGTAAAGGTTTTGTTGATTCAGTAAATTAATGTCCCTAAATATTTTGTCTAGGATAGTCACTGTTAATAATTTGGCTCTCCACGAGATATATAAGAAAATGAAAATATCTTTCACTTTGGAAATTAAGTGTCAGGAATGTTTGCTTTTCCTCACTTTTTCCATTTTTGTTTTTTAAAAAGTTTTATTTTAGTCCTGAATTTTATATTTTAAAAAAAGTTATCACAGTATTTCAGTTTCTTTTTTTGGAACCACTCCTTTTATGTTCATTTCCTACCCAGTTGCCCTTATTGCTCTCCCTTCCTCCTTTTCAAACCCTCAGAGTCTATCAGCATAGATATATGAGAACATTCTTGGTTCATACAGACATATTTTAAAGCAAAGGAATCAATTTAAAAATAATCAGAGGGTATCCTGACATCTGGTTAACAACCTTCCAAATGACCACTAAGTTGTGGAAACGGGGGAAAATTCACTATGTTGTGGAAAACCAGATGATGGCAGTCTATTACTAGACATTGGAGTAATGAGAAGAAGCTAAAAGGATGAGAGAGAAGAGGTAGGTATGGAGGACAGAAAACAAAGTCGTCTAATATATGTATAATTCTTTTTCCTAAACAAAAACCTTAAAAATTCAAAATTAGGAAAAAAGCAATAATCAAAGACATATTGAAGAAAACCACTGCACTTAAAAAACGCCTGTGTGTACAAACTGCCATATTCCAGGAAGAAAACAACTCAATGTAGAGAGACTCTTAGAAGTCTCAGTCTAGCAATATTATTTAAAATTAAGGATAAAAAAATCGCACAGATATCTAGGAAGAGAAAATAAGCTTCCAAAGAAGGAATTATTATAGTTCAGTTTCTTGAGAGTGCAAGGAAGAGTTTCAGCCTAGGTAAACTTAATAGGAATTCCTGAAAATGATAAAACAGCAACTTTGCTGGTAAACTTAGACGTACTGTTTTACATCTGTTTTTTTTTAATCTGTCTTATCACACCTCTCTTCTTTTTCCTTTTTTCCTTTCTTTTCTCTCCTTTTTCTGTCTCCTTCGTCTATCCACTCTTTTCTCTCATTCCCTTTATTTCGAATTCTACTTATAGAAAATTGTTAGAAAATATTCAGACATGTCCTGAACATATATGTACAAGTTGATTCATCATTGTGCTCTTTATAATTGCTAAATGTTGAAAATAACTCAAATCATCAACAACATGGGATTGGTTAAATAATAGTATGCCCGTACAATGGAATACTACAAAACACTGAGGAGTAATGTGGGGGAAATATATTTATTGATATGGGAAGTTGAGGGAGTGGAAAAAACAGATTATATATTAGTATTTTTCGTAGAACAAATATGTATAGGTATACATACAAAAAATGTTGCAAATACAGGAAATTTTGACAAATATATTGAGACATTTCATTGTCTTGTGGTAGAACTACAATAAAATATTTGTAAGGTTGTTATAAGTGTATGTCACTCGAGTCTATATGCTTCTAAAGAACTTTTCTGTAATGCAAAAATATCTATTTATTTTCTTCCCCCAGCCCGTGGTATTTTTTTTTTAAAGATTTTATTTTTTTTTCTTTTTCTCCCCAAAGTCCCCCGGTACATAGTTGTATATTCTTAGTTGTGGGTCCTTCTAGTTGTGGCATGTGGGATGCCGCCTCAGCGTGATTTGAAGAGCAGAGTCATGTCTGCGCCCAGGATTCGAACTTACAAAACACTGGGCCGCCTGCATGGAGTGCGCGAACTTAGCCACTCGGCCACGGGGCCTGCCCCCAAGCCTGTGGTATTTAAATGTAGGGTAAGAGAGGAAAAAGGAAAAAAAAATAACTCCACAAAGACAAGTAGTGAGCTTCTTATTGAAATAGAAAATAAAACCAAGAAAGATTGCTGACATCAAAGAGAGATGATTGGATGATAGTTACATTTATTTACCAGTAAGTCAGCCTAGTAGTGAACGCAGGGACAATTTAAATGTGTCTTTGGTATTGCTTAGAGTATACCTATTGTTGGAAATTGATTATACTCTCTGCTTCATTACTCATTAGTTTGTGATAATAGGAAAGAAATTTTGTTTTTCAGGTTTACTATCATGCCTTTTCTGATTTTGATTCTTCAAAATGGGGAGAGAATAACTGGCCTCAACCAAACTTTTGACTAAGAAATATTTATAAATTATGCCTCTGGTAATCTATCTAAAGATTATGTAAGAATTAAGAAGTCTTTTTGAGAGAACCTCATTGGTTGCTGTATCTTCTGAAACACAAAGGAAGCCTTGGTTTGCACCTCAAATGAACCCTAAGCCAAGAAAAGTATATAGGTTTCATAAGATCTTATTTCCTTGTATGTATCTGCTGAGGCCTTCTCAGCACGTTTAGAAAAGGTATGAAAAACTGATTCAGAAGTACAGGTTTTCTTGATGTCGATAGAAAATCCAGTAGTGTTAACTGATAGAGACTTAGTCTTGCAAATTCTTGGTTCTGCATCCTTTGTGGAGTTGAATACCAAGTTCTTTCTAATTATGTAGAACCTACCATTTATCAAATATTTTCCTGTATATTTCATGAGTTGTAGATGTTGTTATGCTCATATTTTGTATTAAGTGCTTGCCTGAAATTAGTGAGCTAAAATTTGTGCTCATTCCATTCTAAATTGTTTACAACTTGGTTAGTCTTGAGTAGATGAACTGTCTTCCTTCTCTTCCTCACCTGTTGGGAAATTTCTTCTCAAAAGTCTTCTCTCGTATTATACCAATTCATTGTGTATTTGCATTTATCATTACCTCTGTATCAAATGCAGGTAATCTTTGGGACTATTGAACATATTAGTTATTCATATATTGGTGCTGTCCTTAGATTTCTGGAGAATGCTTTCTTGTCTTCAACATCTGTCTGAATTGGGCCCTACTGAGAGCATGAGGGATTTGACTGAATAATGGGAGACAATGGATTAATTTTGGAACATGGGACATTACAGGGCATGATAGGACTGACCCAAGGCTGAAAGATGCTCCTTAAAGGATAACATGAAGTTGTGGGTAAGAAAGACAAGAGATAGAAAGGTGCAGAATGCTGAGGTTGAGAAAGTATTAAAAATAAGCTTCTTTACTTTGTGGGAACATTATATACTATTTAAAACATGTACGTACTTGTTATAACTTGTTGATGATAGCTTGTTTTGTGTATTTGTGGGATAGTGCACATTAATTACTTGTTTTATGTCAAAAAAGCGATTTAGTGAATTTTGCCTCAATGTGGCTATTTGGGACAACCTACTGTTTTGTAAATTAAATTTTGTTGTGAACTCCGATTCTACCACAGGGTTAAAAACCAATAGAAAGGTTTTTTAGCTTTCATTAGCAAACATTTATTGAACATCCTCAGTGTGTTTTAGAATTGTATTAGATACTGTGGATGCTAGAGATCATTCATACATGGTGCCTGCCTTCAAGGAGCTTATATCTCATTGGGGGAAATAGATTGCAATAAATAGATGTTATAAGTGATGAGTAGGTGCTATGGTAGACGTTAATGAAATTGATGGAAATCCAGAGGAAGAATTGATCAGTTCTTTCCTGGAGTAGTTTTTGGTTGGGGGCATGTATCAGCTAACAGCTTTATAGAGGACTTACCTTAGATGTTAGCCTTGGAAGATCACTAGATGATTATGCTGAAGAAGAGTGTTACAGGCAGAACAAGTTGCTTGAGCATAGATGTGTGAGATAATGTGGCTACACTTAGGGAACTGCACGAATGACTGTTCAGTATGACTGTGGGGTATAGTTTGATAGAGTGGATGAGGAGAGAAATACTTCTAGGGGAGACAGCAGAGGCCAAATCACTGAAGACCTTTTATGCCACGCTACGTAGTTTAGACTTTTTCTTATGGACAATAGGATGCTAAACAAAGGAGTGAAATGGTGATGTTGCACTTCAGATAGATCACTGTGGGCATTATGAAAGATAGATTGCTGGGATTCGGAATTGTAGGCAGTGAGACTGTTGTATTAATAAACTCTTGCCATAGCCCAGTTTTGAAGAAACAAGGGCTTGAACTTGAGGCACAGGGTGGAGATTTTAGATCTAAGTAAATCAGCAGGACTTCATAACTGTTTGGGTGAGAAATGAGGAAAAAGAAAGGCATTTAGGATAATTCTAAGGTTTCTAATGGAGTGATTTTCAGCTGTTGGGTCTATTCACCAAAAATGGCAGTACAAGAAAATGAGCACATCTGAGATGAAGGGGTTGAGGAAGAAGATGGGCTCAATTATGGTTAAATTGATTTTGAGGTGCATGTGGCACATTTAAGTGAAGATACTTAGTTGACAGTTGTTACAACACGACAGAAGCTTAGGAGAGAGTGAGCCAAGCTGTAGTTAGAGGTTTAGGTGTTATCAGCATACAGTTAGCCACTTAGGACCTTTTAGAGAAAAGGAGATGTAAATTAGGTTGCCCAGTAAATTTACTCTCATTTATTGCTTTCTTGAGGAAACATTTGTTAATTACCTATTTGTCCCAGATTTTATGCTAAATCTGAGGAATATAATGATATAAAGAATGGCCTTTGCTGTTAAGGAACATATTGAGGGAGATGGACACATAAAATAATTTCAATATAATAAGGTAAGTGTTGTGATAGTGATAACCAGAAGAGGCTATGGGAATAGAGAAGACATGTAATTATCTTAGCCTGGAAGTGCAGGAGAAGATTTCTTGGAAATGACAGCTGTTTATTCCAGGAAAAGATGGCTAGGAAAGTATTTTGGGGAGGGAGGAGCATCATAAGCTAAGGCATGAATAGCTGAAAAAACATAAAATGTTGGAGAGAGTTATCCAGAAGATTGGCATTTTAAGTTTTAAGTGTGGGGCAGGAATGGTAGGAGATGAGGCTTGTGGACAGTATTATAGGTGATGGTGAGCATGGGGATGGAGCATGGAGAATCACTGGAAGATTTTTAGTTGAGAGTGACGTAGAACATGTGACTGAAGCAGTCTTGAAAGGTACCTACCAGGCAAATTGTTAGTAGGGGTAGAAGTCCGGGCAGCGGACATAGTTTGAGCAAAAGCCTAGAGGTGTGAAATACCAGGTCACTTCAAGGGATTTAGAGAGTTCTTTTGTTATTTGAGTGTGGAATGCAAGGAAGGGCATGCAGAGAGATGAGAGTGGCAGACAGGCCAATTCTTAGAGGGTCTTGTGTACCCTTGAAGAACTTGAACTTTATCCTGTCAAAGGTCACTCTGGCACTAATGTGGTAGGGCTCAAGAATGGAGATGAGGAGTCAGTAGGCCTGATGAGAGATGAGAGCCTGACCTAAAGAAGTAGCAGAAGGAATGAAGAAATCAGATTCAAGGAATTACAACAGTTCTCATCCTTACACCAAGATAACCTATACACCAAGATAACCTGTGGAGTATCTTAAAAATCCAACCAACTACATCACATAACTGGAGATCCTGATTTGCTAACTCTGGGCATGAGCCTGAGAATCTTATTTTGCTTTTTTTAGTTTTATATTTTACATTAACTGTATATAGTAAAATTGACCTTTTTTTGGATGTACAGTTTCATGAATTTAACACGTGAGGATTTGTATAACCTCTACCACAATTGGGATACAGAACAGTTTTATCACCCCAAAAAACTCTTGCTGTCTCTTTATAAAAGTCATACTCTTCTCATTTTTTTTTTTAAAGATTTTGTTTTTCTTTTTCTCCCCAAAGCCCCCCGGTACATAGTTGTGTACTTTTAGTTGTGAGTCCTTCTAGTTGTTGCATGTGGGACACTGCCTCAGCATGGCTTGATGAGTGGTGCCATGTGCGTGCTCAGGATCTAAACCAGCGAAACCCTGGGCCGCCGAAGCAGAGCGCGCGAACTTAACCACTCGGCCACGGGGCTGGCCCCTCTTCTTCCGATTTTTAACCCCTGGAAATCGCTGCTCTGTTCTGTGTCATTATAGTTTTATCTTTTTGAGAATGTCATATACATCAAGTCATATAGTATGTAAGCTTTTGAGACTGGCTTTTCAGTCGGCATGTCTTTGAGAGTCATCCAAGTTGCATTTATTAATTTTCTTTTTTATTGCTGAATAATATTCCATTTTATGGCTCTATTACAGTTTGTTTATCCATCATCATTGAAGGACTTTTGAATTGTTTACAGTTTTGGGTAATATGACTAGAGCTGTTATAAACATTCACGTATGGATTTTTATTTGAACGTAAGTTTTCATTTCTCTAGGGTAGGTACCCAGGAATGAGATTGCTGGGTCATATGGTAAGTATGTGTTTAACATTATAGGAAACTTCCAAACTTTTTTCCAAAGTGACTGTACCATTTGACATTCCCACCAGCAGTGTCTGAGAGTTCCAATTGTTCCACATTCTCACCAACTCTTGGTGTAGTGTCTGTATTTTACCTCTTTTTTTAAAGTATTTTATTAGGTGTGTAGTGGTATCTCATTGTGCTTTTCATTTGCATTTCCTTAATGGCTAATGATGTTGAACATCTTTTCATGTATTTGTTTGCCATGTATATATCCCTTTGGTGAAGTGTCTTAAGTCTTTTGCTCATTTTTAAATTTGGTTATTTTTTCTTACTGTTGAATTTTAAAAAATATGTATATTCTGTATATTCAAAAAATATATATGTGCACAAGTCGTCAGATATGTGATTTGCAAGCATTTTCTATAGCTTACCTTATTTTCTTAACAGTACCTTTCACAGAACAAAAAGTTTTAATCTTGATAAAAGTCAAATTTATTAGCTGTTTTTTGAATGTCTAATTGTTCCAACACTGTTGAAAAGATTATCCTTTCTACACTGAATTGCCACTGCACCTTTGTAAAAAATGAGTTGGGTCCATTTCTGTGGGTATGTATGTGGACTCTGTTCTGTTTATTGGTCTCTGTGTCTGTCCCTTCTCCAATACCACATTGTTTTGATTATTGTAACTTTAAAGTTAAAATTGGATGCTGTGATTCTTCCCACCTCATTCTTTTTCTTTTTCAAGATTGGCACCTGAGCTAACAACTATTGCCAGTCTTTTTTTTTTCTTGCTTTTTCTCCCCAAATCCCCCCAGTACATAGTTGTGTATTTTAGTTGTGGGTCCCTCTAGCTGTGACATGTGGGACGCCGCCTCAGCACGGCCTGATGAGCAGTGCCATGTCTGTGCCCAGGATCAGAACCAGCAAAACCGTGGGCCGCCGAAGCAGAGCGTGTGAAACCACTCGGCCACAGGGCCAGGCCCCACCACCTTATTCTTTATCAGAATATTTTGTCTATTATAATTACATTGCTTTTCCTTGTAAGTTTTAGGACCCCCTTAGCTATATACAGAAAATCCTGCTGGAATTGTGATTGGCAGTAGGTTAAATCTGTAGAACAATTAGGGGAGAATTGACATCTTTATTGTTTGGAGTCTTCCAGTCCATGAACATGCTATGTCTCTCCGATTCTTTAGTTATTGTTTGGTTTCTTTCAGTATAGATCCTGTACATGTTTTTTTTTTAGGTTTATCCTTAAGAAACTCATTTTGGGGGGAGCTATTATAAATAGTATTGTTCTTTAAGTTTTAGTTTCCAATTGTTCGTTGCTAGTTTATAGAACTGTGAACTAAATGCATTTATAAGTTCTAAGAGTTTTTTTTCTCATAGATTTCTTGGGATTTTTTTTACTTAGACAATCATGTCATCTGTGAATAGGAAGAGTTATTTCTTCCTTTCTGATCTGCATGCCTTTTATGTCTTTTTCTTGCCTATTGCAAGAAAATGACTGGGACATTCAGTACAAAGTTGAATAGAAATGGTGAGAGTAGACATGCTTGCCTTGTTCCAGATCCTTGGGGGGAAAGCATTCGGTTTTTCACCGTTAAGTTTGGTGTTGACTGTAGGTTTTTTGTAATTACTCTTAAAAGTCAAGAAAATTCCTTTCTCTTTCTAGGTTGTGCAGAGTTTTTATTGTGAATGGATGCTGAATTTTGTCAAATGCTTTTTCTGCATCAATTGATATGATCATATGATTTTTCTTCTTTAGCCTGTTTACGTGGTGGATTACATTGGTTGATTTTTTTGAATATTGAATTAGCCTTGGATTCTTGGAATATACCCCAATTGGTCGTGGTATAGAATTCTTTTTATAGGTTGCTGGATTCTATTTGCTAATATTTTCTTGAGGATTTCTACATCTATATTCAAGTGATACTGGTCTGTATTTTCTTTTTCTGTACTGTTTTTGTCCATGCAATGCAATTCTGACGCTAACCCCCCAGAGTCAGGTCAGGTTTGACAGGTTAAGGGCACAGTCCTCCACAAAACTGCCCTCACTTCAGACATTAGCCCCAAGCTGCGGAGTTTCCAGGCCACCCACACTTCTAACCAACTGGCTACAAATTTGGGGGTTCCCACTACCCCCTCGGGTTTGCTAGAACAACTCACAGAACTCAGGAAAATGCTATACTTAGGATTACAGTTTTATTGTAAAGGATACAAATCAGGACCATCTAAGAGACGGCAAAGTCTGGGAGAACCCCAACTGCAAAGCTTTCATGTCCTCAGGCTGCATCACCCTCCCAGCACATCAGTGTGTATCACCAACCAGGAAAGCTCACCCTAGCTTTGGGTGCCCACAGTTTTTGTTGGTGTTTCATTACATAGGCATGATTGATTGAATGATTGGCCGCATGATTGAACCCAGTCTCCCATTCCCTTCCCCTCTCTGCGGGTCAAGCTGAGATCATGTGGCTCAAAACCTCAAGTTTCTAATCACATAGTTGTCTTTCCAACATGGTTAGTCCCTATCCTGAAACTACCCTAGAGCTCCATCACGAATAACAAAGACACTCTTATAACTTGGGAAATTTTAAGGGTTTAGAGGCGCTTTCCCAGGACTAGGGACAAGGACCAACCAAATTCTTAATTACACCACAGTCCAGTTTTGTTATCAGGATAACATTGGCCTCATAAAGTGAGCTGAAAAGTGTTCTATACTCTTACATTTTCTGAAGGAGATTTTATAGAATTGATGCTAATTTTTCTATAAACATTTGGTAGAATTCTTTTTATTTATTTTTTTTGAGCAAGATTAGCCCTGAGGTGACATCTGCTGCCAATCCTCCTCTTTTTCCTGAGGAAGACTGGCCCTGAGCTAACATCCGTGCCCATCTTCCTCTATGTTGTATGTGGGACGCCTGCCACCGCATGGCTTGCCAAGCGGTGCTGTGTCTGCACCCAGGATCCAAACTGGCGAACTCTGGGCCTCCGAAGCGGAACGTGTGAACTTAACCACTGTGCCACCGGGCCAGCCCCTTGGTAGAATTCTTGAGTGAAACCACCTGGTGCTGGAGATTTCATTTTTGATTGTTTTTAAAATATGAATTTAATGTCTTTAATAGTTGTATAACTATTCAAATTATTTCATATTGGGTGAATGTGGTAGTTTGTACTTTTTTGAGGAATTGGTCTTTTTCATCTCAGTTGTCAAATTTATGTGTATAGATTGTTTGTACTAGTTCCATTTAATGTCTGGCGTTCATAGTGATATCTTGTTTTATTTCAGATATTGGTAGTTTGTGTCTTGTGTTTCTTTTTTATCAGTCTTGCTAGAGGTTTGTCAATTTTTTTGATTGTTTCAAACAACCAGTTTTTTTGTCATTCATTTTTTTCTGTTTTCAATTTCATTGATTTCTTCTCTTGTCTTTATTATTACCTTCTGCTTGCCTTGGATTTATTCTGCCCTACTTTCTTAAGGTGGGAGCTTAGATTTGAGAACTTTACTCTTCTCTCTTTAAAAAAAATTCTGAAATTAATTGTTTGGTGAGAACACTTAAGCTCTACTCTCAGCAAATATCAGTTATACAGTACAGTGTTATCAAGTGTAGTCACCATGTTACACATCAGATACTCAGACCTTATTCATCTTAATAACTGAAAGTTTGTGCCCTTTACCAGCCTCTCCGTTTCCCTGACACCCCAGTTCCTGGCAACGACCATTCTACTATCTGTGATTTTGACTTTTATTTGTTTAGATTGCACATAGAAGTGATATCATGCAGTGTTTGTCTTTTTCTGTCTGCCTTATTTCACTTAGAATAATGCCCTCCAGGTTCATCCATGTTGTCACAAGGCTGAATAATATTCCATTGTATCTATACCACATCTTTTCTATCCATTTATCTGTTGATGGACACTTAGATTGTTTCCGTATCTTAGCTATTGTGAGTATTGTGAACATAGAGTACAGATATCTCTTGGAATCAATGGTTTTGTTTCCTTTGGGTATATCCCTAGAAGTGGAATTGCTGGATCTTATGGTATTCTATTTTTAATTTCTTGAGGAACCTTTATGCTGTTTTCCATAGTGGCTGTACCAGTGTTCATTCCTGCAAACAGTTTTCAAGGGTTCACTTTTCTCTACATTCTTGCCAGCTTTTATCTCTTGTCTTTTTGATAATAGACATTCTAACAGGTGTGAGGTGATATCTCATTGTGGTTTTGATTTTCGTTTCTCTAATGATTAGTGATGTTGAGCACTGTGTCATATATTTGTTGGCCATTTGTGTGTCTTCTTTGGAAAAATCTCTGTTTAGGTCCTTTGCCCATTTTTAATTGGGTTATTTGGTTTTTTGCTATTGAGTTGTATGAGTTTGTTGTGTATCTTGGATATTAACCCCTTATCCAATAAGGGGATGTGTGGTTGCAGATATTTTCTCCCGTTCCATAGGTTGCTTTTTCATTTTGTTGCTAGTTTCCTTTGCTGTGCAGAAACTTTTTAGTTTGATTAGTTGTACGTTTTTGCTTTTATTGCCTTTGCTGTCTTTGTTTTGGTGTCAAATCTAAAAAGTTATTGAGAAGACCAATGTCAAGAAACTTACTCCCTATATTTTCTTGTAGGCGTTTGACAGTTTCAGGGCTAGTGTTTGTCTTTAATCTATTTTGAGTTGATTTTTATGTATGGTATAAGATAGGGGTCCAGTTTCATTCTTTTGCATGTGGATATCGAATTTTCCCAGCACCATTTATTGAAGAAACTATCCTTTCCCCAGTGCATATTCTTGGATCTTTTGTGGAGGATTAACTGACCAAACATGCGTGGGTTTATTTCTGGACTCTCTATTCTGTTTCATTGATCTGTGTGTCTGTTATTATGCCAATACCATACTGTTTTGATTACTATAGCTTTATAATATAGTTTGAAATCAGGAAGTGTGATGACTGCAACTTTCTTGTTCTTTCTCAAGATTGCTTTTTCTATTTGGGGTCTTTTGGGCTTCCATACACATTTCAGGATTGCTTTTTTGGTATCTGTGAAAAATGCCGTTGGAATTTTGTCAGGGATTACATTGAATCTGTAGATTGCTATGGGTGGTATGGACATTTTAGCAATATTAATTCTTTCAATTCCTGAACACGGAATATCTTTTCATTGATTTGTGTTTTCAATTTTTTTCATCAATGTCTTATTGTTTTCAGTGTACAGATCTTTTACCTCCTTGGTTAAATTTATTCCTAAGTATTTTATTCTTTTTGATGCTGTTGTAAATGTGATTGTCTTCTTAGAAAATTTCTTTCTAATGGTTCATTGTTGGTGTGTAGAAACACAACTGATTTTTGTATCCTGCAACTTTACTGAATTTATTAGTTCTAAGAGTTTTTACATGGAATCTTTAGGGTTTTCTATGTATACAATCATGTCATTTGCAAACAGAGACAGTTTTACTTCTTCCTTTCCAAATTTGTTTGCCTTTTCTTTTTTTCTTGCCTAATACCTCTGGCTAGGACTTCCAGTACTATATTGAATGGATGTGGCGAGAGTAGGCATCCTTATCTTGTTCCTGATCTTAGAGGAAATGCTTTCAACCTTTTACCATTGACTAGGATATTAGCTGTGGGCTTGTCATATGTGGCCTTTATTATGTTGACATTATGTTCCTTCCATACTCAATTTTTTGAGAGTTTTTATTATGAAAGTATGCTGAATTTTATCAAATGCTTTTATTGCATCTACTGAGATGATCATATGATTTTTATCCTTCGTTTTGTTAATGTGATGTATCATATTGATTGATTTGCATATGTTGAACCACCCTTACAACCCAGGAATACATGCTCTTTTCTAATGTAAGCATTTGCTGCTGTAAATCTCTTTCTCTGCGTGTTTTAGCTGTGTCCCACAAAATTTGTTATGTTGTAGTTTTATTTTTATTCTGTTCCATGTATTTTTTTTTCCCCACTCAGACTTCCTCTTGACCCATGGATTGTTTAGAAGTTATTACTTAATTTCCAAGTGTGGAAATTGTACTGTTATCCCCCTTGATTCCTAGTTTTATTCCATTGCGGCCAGAGAAAACACTCTGTGTGATTTCTGTTCTTTTAAATTGGTTGAAGTTTGTTTTATGGCCTAGGATGTGGACTATCTTGGTGAATATTCATGAGCATTTGAAAAGAATGTATATTCTGTTGTTGAGTGGCGTGTTCTATAAATTTAAATCCTATTGATTGATGGTGTTGTTTAGTTCTGTATCTTTGGTGATATTTTTGTCTAGTAGCTCTATTAGTTGTTGTGAGACGGATGTTGAAGTCTTCAACTATAATTGTAGATTTGTCTGTTTCTTCTTTCAGTTCTATCCATTTCTGCTTCATGTGTTTTGAAGCTCTTTTGTTTGTTGCACATACATATAAGATTGTGTGTTTTTGGTGTATTGACCCTTTTATCATTATGTAATGTCCTTCTTTGTACCTGGTCATTTCTTTATTCTACTTTATCTGATATTGATCTAGCCATTCCTGCTTTCTTTTGATTAATGTTTATGTCATATGTCTTTTTCCATTCATTTACTTCTAGTCTACCTGTTTCATTATATTTGAAGTTAGTATCATGTAGCATATAGTTAGTTCATATTTTTTAAGTCTAGTCGCCAAATTGTGTCTTTTGTTATCCTTAAACCTTTTACATATAATGTAATATTAGTAAGTAAATTCATTTACTTTTGTTTTCTGTCCTTTCTGTTTTTCTTTCTTATGTGTCACTTGCCTATTTGTGGGTTACTTGAACAACTTTTAGAATTACATTTTGGTTTTTCCATAGAGTTTTTGAGTGTATCTCTGTATATGATTTTTCAGTGGTTATGCTAGATATTACACTATCTATTCATAACTTATCAGAATATACTGATGTCACCATTTTACCAATTTGAGCAACCTTTAGAAACCTTATCTAGCTCCCTTTAGGTCCCTTTACCTTACCTCTTTATGGTAGTATTGTCTTAAATACTTCCTCTAATACATTAGAAACTACATAAGACAGTTCTATTTTTTTTTACTTCAAATGGCTAACATAATTTAGAGAAGTCAAGAGGAGAAAGGATAGTGTTGCATTTTTCTGTTTTTACACTTTCTGTTCTTCATTTTTGGTGTTTCAAATTTTTTTCTTTACCATTTCCTTTATGTTTGAAGAACTTCTTTTCTAGCGGTAATCTAATGGTGACAGATTTTTTTAATTTTCCTTCCTCTGAGAGGGTCTTGATTTTACCTTCATTCCTTCAGGATATTTTCACTGGAAATGGAATTCTGGATGACAAATCTTTTCTTTCAGCTTTTGGAAGTATGCCACTGCCTCCAAATGTTGACCTCCATAGTTACTGATGAGAAGTCCACTGTCTTTTGAATCATTGTTCTTCTGTAGTTAATATATCACTTTTTCTTATCTGCTTTCAGGATATTTTCTTTGTTTTAAATTTTCTGAAGTTTGATTGTGATGTGTCTTGGCATTTGTTTCTTTGGATTTCTATTCTGTTTGGTTCATTCAGTTTCTTGAATCTGTAGGTTTGTGTATTTTGCCAGATTTGGGAAGTTTTCAGCTACTTTTCTTTCATATAATCTTTCAGCCCCATACTCACTTTCTCATCTCCTTCTGGGACTCTGTTGATATGAATATTACATCTTTTGTTATTGTTATTGGGTTCTGGAGGTTCTGTTTTTTTCCCCCAATAGATTTTCTACCTGTTACTCAGATTGGTTAGTTTTCATTGTTCTATCCTCAAGTTCACTGATTTCTTTCCTCTGTTGTATTTATTTATTCTGCAGTTCAGTCCATCTAGTGAATTTTTAATTTTGTATATTGTATTTTTCAGTTTCAGAATTTTCATTTGGTTCTTCTTTATATCTTCTGTTTCTTGCTAACTTTTTGTTTTTTCATTTGTTTGAAGTGTGTATAATTGTCCATTGAAGTTTGTTTTTTTTTTCAATTTTATGATGGCTGCTTTAAAATCCTTGTTAGGTAATTCTAATATCTGTGTCATCTTTAAGTTGGTATCTATCACTTCTCTTTGCTTATCGAAGTTGAGATTTTCCTCGTTCTTGGTATGATGGATGATTTTCAGTTGTATGCTGGATATTTTGGGTGTTGTGTTGTAGGATTCTGGATCCTATTTAATACTCATTTTTCAGACAGTCACCCTGTTTAGGTATAGTCCACAGGTTAGGTGGGGGTGGATGTTCATCTCCTTACTGGGCCCTGATGACACCAGGGTAGGTGAAGCAGAGGGCCTACTTGAAGTGCCTAGTTGCTGCTGGGCTGAAGTTCTGTTCCTCCTCACTGGGCCCTGCTGGCACTACCCGTGTAGAAAGGAAGACTGCCAACCAACACCACCTTGCAACACTTCATTCTTCCTCTTTGCTGCCCTGTGGGATTGGAAGTTTAACTGCCCATTTAGCCCCTTTGATATCACCTTGGTGGGGATAGCTCAGGGTCACTTGTCCTGACTTACTGCCACTAGATGGAACTGTAAGTACAGCTCTCCCCTCATCCACACTGACACTATAAGTACAGTTTCTCCTTTAGTCTTTGGCTAGAATCAAAAAAGTTTTCTATTCTGCTAGTCTTTTCCCTGTCCTTCGGCTATAGGGAGATGGCTTTTCTTGAGGCTTTTTTTTTTTTTGGTTTATGCCTGTTGGTGGTTACAGGTTGGAGGCTTCTCCAGCATGCTCTCCAGGATATATAGGAGGCACAAAGAAAACCCGTGGAATTCACCACTCTGTTATTCTTCGAGTCCCAAGGTCCCAAGGTATTTTGCCTTTCTACCATTCAGCGTCTTCCCAGGTTTGTTTGTTGTGTTACATGCCCTAAGATTTTTTAGTTGTAAGAGGGAGGACTTATGAGAATGGGACTTACTCCATCTTGGCCAAAGCAAATTATCTATGTCTTTTTTTTTTCTTTTTAATTGTGGTAGAATACGTGTACCATAAAATTTATCATTTTAACCATTTTTAAACGTGCATTTTAGTAGTGTCAGGTACATTCACATTGTTGTGCAACCAATCTCCAGAATTCCTTTCAACTTGCAAAACTAAAACTCATTACCCATTTAACAACTCTCCATTCTCCCCTCCCTGCAACCCTGGCAACAGCTATTCGTTCTACTTTCTGTCTCTATGAATTTAATTACTTTAAGTATTTCCTCTAAGTGGAATCATATAGTATTTGTCTTTTTGTGATTGGTTTATTTCACTTAGCATGTTGTCTTCAAGGTTCATCCATGTTGTAGCATAGGTCAGAATTTCTTTTTAAGGCTGAATAATAGTCCCTTGAATGTATATGTTGCATTTTGTTTATTCATCTGTTGATGGAAACTTGAGTTGCTTCCACCTTCTGGCTATTGTGAATAATGCTGCTATGAACATGAGTGTACAAATATCTCTTCAGGACCTTGCTTTCAGTTCTTTTGAGTACATACTTAGAAGTGAAATTACTGGATCGTGTATATTTAATTTTTTGTGGGATTGCCGTAATGCTTTCAATAGCAATTGCACCATTTTACATTCCCACCAACAGTGCACAAGGATTCCGGTTTCTCTACATCCTCACCAACACTGGTTACTTTTTTTGACAGTAGCCATCCTAATGGCTGTGAAGTAGTAACAGTCGTAGCTCATTGTGGTTTTGATTTGCATTTCTCCTAATGATTAGTAATGTTGAGCATCTTTTTATGTGCTTCTTGGCCATTTGTCTACTTTCTTCGAAGAAATGTCTATTCAAGTCCTTTGCCCATTTTTAAATCAGGTTGTTTTTTTGTTGTTGAGTTTTGAGTTCTTTATATACTCTGAATATTAACTCTTTATGAGATAAATGATATGCAAATATTTTCTTCCATTCCTTAGATTGCCTTTTCACTCTGTTGGTTACATTAATTCTTGCAGTTTTTAATTTTGATGTAGTCTATTTATTTTTACTTTCTTTTCCCTGTACTCTTGGTGTATTATCTAAGAAATCATTGCCAAATCCAATATTGTTTAGCTTTCCCTCTGTATTTTCTTTTAAGAATTTTGTGGTTTTACCTCTTATGTTTAGGTCGTTGATCCATTTTGAGTTAATTTTTGTATATAGTGTAAGGTAAGAGTCCCTATATGTGTGTCTTTTAACATAAGCCTCAGTTTTAGAAAGATAAAAAAACTTTCTTAATATTAAAAGTTGTTCATAAATGCATAAAATTTTAAACAAATTTGAGTTCTTTGGTTATTAGACTTCTCTTTTTTTACTTTGGTGACCTCCTAAGGCTTTCTGCAGTATTGCACATACATTTTACTTAAGCTGTTCTTTTATAGAAGTTACATTACTGTTTAAATTGTTTATGTTGTATAAAAAGCAAAAAGAACGAGTAGTCTTAGAATAAGAGAGAAGGACCAGCTTTCTCTTTTCATTTTCTTCATGCTGTTCAGATAGATGCTGTGATATTGTGGAAGAAGCCCTGATAGGTAGTCAGTTTTTTATTCTAATCCTGATTCTACCATTTGCTAGATCAGAGACAAGGAAATTATCGAGTCTCTCTTCATCATCTGTAATACCTACTTCATAGTGTTATTATAAGCTTAAATGAGACAGTATTATATATAGTTAATAGAAGATGTACAAACCATAAGTATGTACATAATATTGAGAGTTGCTTAAATCATTTGGTTTTTTAAGGTAAAGTGGTAGTTACACAGGTATAATTGCAAAGTTAAATCTCTTGAGCTGATACACACTTTCCAGCCTGTATATTATACTTTAATAAGTTTACACTAAAAATTAATGTGCATAGGAAAAATACTATACATTAATATGTTAACTGGAATTATTTCTGTGTGGTGGATTATGGGTGATTTTTTTTTTTCTCCTTTATACATTTCTGTATTTTCTGAATTCTCTAAAGTGATCGTGGGTTACTTTTATAGTTATTTTTTAAAAGAAATTTTAACAGATAATTTAATATTGAAATATTCATGTATTAAATGGTATGCCTGGAATTTGCTTTAATTGAATTTATTGGAGAGGGGGAGCATGAAGTAGATAAGGATATAGATGAAACAAGATAATTGTCAAAGGTAAATAATGGGACATCGGGATTCATTAGATTATTTATTCTCCCCTTTTGAATGTGTTTGGAATTTTCTGTAATAAAAGATTTTAAAAGCTGTTAAAAGAGTGCACTGTAAAATGGGAGGTTTAATAAGGACTCAAGTGTAAGGTGATTTTCTTTTTTCTGAGGGGAATACTTTTTGGAGGACAAAAATTTGTCTCCTGATACTGGAGCATGCATGGTTTTTGAAGTTATGGGGACTTTTTTTTTCCTGTGCTTGCAGGCTTCTACATTTTAGGGGAGCTACTCAGTAATAGAATATACGTGAAGTGTCATTTTCTTCTGTTACAAATTCTTCATTCCAGTCAAATATATGTCTTTTTTTTGTTTTAATATAACTTGATTGAGGTGTATTTTACATATCATGTAATTCACCTGTTTCAAGTACACAACTCAGTGGGCTTTTTTTTGAGGAAGATTAGCCCTGAGGTAACATCTGCTGCTACTCCTCCTCTTTTTTGCCAGGGAAGAATGGCCCTGAGCTAACATCCGTGCCCATCTTCCTCTACTTTATGTGTGGGACTCTTGCCACAGCATGGCTTGACAGTGATGTGTAGATCCATATCAGGGATCCAAACTGGCAAACCCTGGGGCTGCCGAAGTGGAATGTGCGAACTTAACTCGTGCGCCACCAGGCTGGCCCCCCGAGTGGGTTTTTTTAGTAAATTTGCTGAGTTGTGCAACCATCACCATAAATCAATTTTTGAACATTTCCATCACTTTTATAAAATCTCTCATATCTATTAACCATTAATCCCTCTCCCCACCCCAGCAATCACTTCTCTGCTTTCTGTCTCTATAGATTTGCCTTTTCAGAACATTTTATGTAAATTGAATCATTCAGCATATAATCTTTAATGTAAGACTTTGTTTTAGAATGTTTTTGAGTTTTATCCAGATCCTAGTATGTGTCACTATTTAATCCCTTTTAATTGCTGAATAGCATTCCATTGTATGGTATTGATGTGTTTAACCATTCACCCTTTAGTGGACATTTAGATTGTTTCCAGTTTTTGGCAATTATGAATAATGTTGCTTTCCACATATACATGCGAGTTATTGTGTGGGTATATGTTTTCATTTCTCTTGGATAGATACCAAAGAATGCAATTCTGGGTCATTTGGCAAATTTATGTTTAAGTTTTTAAGGAATTGCCAGTTGTTTTCTGAAGTAGCCACAGCATTTAACTTCCCTCCAGCAATGTGTGAGGGTTCCCTTTTTTCCCTATCCTCACCAACATTTGTTATTGTCTATCTTTTTTTTCTGAGGAATATTGGCCCTGAGCTAAGATCCATGTCCAACTTCCTCCACTTTATATGTGGGACGCCTCCCACAGCATGGCTTGACGAGTGGTGTGTATGTCCACACTCAGGATCTGAACCGGCGAACCCCAGGCTGCCAGAGGGGAACGTGCGAACTTAACCGCTGCTCCACCAAGCTGGCCCAGTTGTGTGTCTTATTGAATTATACCCTTTCTAGTGCTGTGAAGTGACCTTTCATTGCAGTTTTGATTTGCATTTCCCTAGACTATTGATGTTGAACATCTTTTTATGAGCTTATTAGCCATTTGTATATCTTGTTTGGTGTAACATCTATTCACATCTTTTGCCGCATTTTTTGATTGGATTGTTTATCTCATTTATTGAGGGGTATGTATCTTTGCTGACTGAACAACACCTCATGCTTATTCACCTCTTCTCTCTCTTGCTCTCTGTCGTTCCTTTCATTTTCAGTTTCTCATACCTTCCTAAATTCTTTTTGTTCTTCAAGATTTAGCTCAAATACCTCCTTCTTTTGAGGGCCTTCCTGATTATTACTTACCACTTCCCACTCTCTTGGTCTCTTATACTAATTATATTTTGTTCCTTGAAATTTAGTGCTTAATTATTTTAAAAAGTAGGAAGATCTTGGCATCTGTGCACTTAAAATGTACAGTTTGGACTGTTGAGCTTCCTGATATAGATTAGTAAATTCTAATTTTTCTGAGGCATTAATTTGGATCAGGTGTACACTGCTTTTCAAGGCTGGTTGGAGGCAGTAAGTCACTTAGCTAAAAACTGACTTTAGCCACTGCCTAGGAAAATGGCAGCTTTGTTTTCTCCTTGGGAGGCAAATTATTTGCCATGGACGTAGTTATGAGTTTTAGGATTTTTTAAAGATCTGCAAACTGTCCTTTATCAGTGTTGGTGGCTAGAAAGCATCTTGAATTTTTAATGTTTCGTGTATCACTTAAGTCCTCTACCAGGTTTTATGATCATTCCTTTATTTATTCAGCAATCATTTATTGTGTCCACTATCAGGATGGCAATGCAGTTTTGATAATGTTGGTGCTATTGTTAAGTCTGTGACCTTGGGTGTATCACTTAGGTATCTGTGTCTGTTTCCTCATATATATAGTCAGAACACTAATAGCATCTATCTCAAAGTTGCTGGAGGATCTAATAAGATATTTTAAAGTACCTGCAGTAGTATTTGGTGCTTGGTAACTGCTCAGGAGACAATTAGGAGTGGACTTTGTGTGCAACTTGTGATAAGGACCAAAGATGCATTGGTGAGTAAGACTGAAGGGTCTCTTTTCTTATATAGTTTATAATCTGATAGGAAATACAGACATAGAATGAGTAATTAGATAACTGAAGAGCTACTAAGGAGAACTATAGTGCTCTATAGAAGTATGTAGCAGGGAACGTAACCTAGACTGGATGTGTATGTGAAAGGGAGGTGTCATGGATGGCAGGGAAATTCTGTATTTCTCTGTGTTACTTCACAGGGGAAATGATGGTAATTAAGGGGATAGAGATTGAGGAAATATGGATCAAAATACTAAGGGAAATAGCAAATCAGATTCCTATAATTCCTAGAATTCTTAGATCTCCTACAACCATTCTTTTGGAGAATATATTGGAAGCCTAACAGTATTCATGTGTGTAACTTAGTTGTTTTATTAATTTTTTTGAAAATTGTGCTACAAGAAGTATGGTATCAGTATGCAACTTTGTTCAGTTAGGATATTCAAAAAATAGATTTTCAAAATCTGCAGTGTATTTAGGAATAAAGCATTTGACTTTCTTAGTATTGCAACTTTGTTGTTAAGTGATAAGCCACTCCAAGAGGTGAACTTGATAGTGGTGCCTCTGGAGATTAAAATTGAGTGTATATGTTTGTGTTTAATAAATTTTGACATACAATTTTGAAAAATGCAAATTTAGTATTTTCATATGTGTTTGTGATGGTTCAAATCTTGATTTGTAAATTGTTTCTCGGTCTGTAGTTTAATCACTTGTATGCTGGACTATAAGAAAATTTAGCGTTTAACTTAAAACATTGAATGCTACATCAGTTATTTAGTTCTTGTTCCTTATACTATTTTAATAAATAAAAATATGTAAATACAGTAATGTGCCACATAATGACGTTTTGGTCAACGATGGACCATATATATGATGGTGGCCCCATAACATTAGTACCATATAGCCTAGGTGTATTGTAGGCTACACCATCTAGGTTTGTGTGAGTACACTGACGTTCGCACAACAACAAAATCACCTAATGATACATTTCTCAGAACGTATCCCTGTCATTAAGCAACACATGACTGTATGTATAAAATTTTGCTGATCTGTGCTAAGATACTTTTGAGATTCTTTAGAAAGATAATTTCATTTGTGTGTATATAACTACTGATAGCACCTTCTGATAAAATATCATAAATGTACGGTTGCATAAGATGCATTTGTGTTTATGACTATTACAAGCATAACTTGTTTATAGACTAGATACATTATTGAGAAATTTCCTGTACTGAAAATATGTAGAGGTTAAATCATTTTCCCTTCATTTTCATTTTAAAATTAAAAGCTTCTTTTATAGGAAAAAATAGTCTACAATATATAAAAATCTCGAGATTTTTATGAGGTAATATTTTTAAGGAGCATTAAAGCTTGAAAGTAATATTTGTGGGTTTAAGATAAATAGATCCCAGCCTTTAATATTGGTCCAAACATAAAATTCACCAGGATCTTCATTGCCTTGTTTGCTTAATTTTTAAATTTAATTTATTTCTCAAAATACTTAAAATATACACAGTGTGAAAATCAAGAAGTATAAAAAGATATATAGAAGATGAAAAATAAGTTTTCCCCTGTCACCTAGTCACTTGATTTCTCTCTTTTAGGCAAGCAGTGTCTCCTTCCAGAGAGGGTTCATGCAGTTTCAAATATATATGCGTATGTATTGCTTTAAGAATTTCCCCTTGTGTCCACTTTAAGTGGAGGCTTTGACTATACCTGTATCCCCAATTTAAGTACTTTCTTTTAATATCCAAAGCTTTTAGCTATTTGTTCTAAAATGCTCTTACATGTAATTGGAAAGAACTAATCGTTTATGAAATGCTTTCATAAAATCAAACTTGGGTGATTGCTTAGTGGGTATTTATCATATTGTTGTTTATACTTTTTCATATTTAAGACTTCTCAAAAAAGAAAATAGATTAAACCCAAAATGAAGCACTTTCACATCTCTTTGATGCTCCTAATATTCTTATGAGATAGACAATTGGATATCCTCATCCCCATTTCAAAAATCTGTAAACTGAGCCTTAGAAAGGTCATACAGTGGCAGACATGAGGTTTGACTCTCAGTCTTTTCGAGTCTTCATCCCATTTCTTTCTACTGTATTCCACTTGTGCAGCTAAGTCTGAAATAGAACCCAGGGCCCTGATTTATAGTGAAGTATTCTTTCCATGATGCCATAGCTGCTGCTTCTGCATATCTTATGTTGAGTAGAATCTGTGAAATTGTCTAATTGTTTATTTACCAGTAGGGCTGTTAGCACTTAGAACAGTAGCTCTGTTCTTTGTTGGTTGTCACTGTAGTCACTGCGGTTTGTTGATAGTGAACAGTCACTGCATTCTTTTCTATCAAAATATTGTTACATTAAAGGATCATTTTCATAATTCACAATTTCTGTAAATGCTTATTTTTACCTAGTGAGTTTTCTTTAAATTTGATTTACCTATCATTTAATACTTTAATGTCATTAGGCAGGCACTTGATCTGAATTCTATTGCGGGTTTTTTTGTGTATTTAAAATATTTTATACATAAGGTCTGGAATGGAAAAGAAAATTACTGACTTGAAATATTTACTATTCAAATCACATTTCTAGTGATGGTTTTCAAAACAGCAGGATTCCATAGGATTCCTTCTATTTCTAAATTAATAGGCAGCACAGTGTTTTGTTTTTGTTAGAACTTTTATGAGCACATTGGAAAAACTAATTATGATAGCATCATTCTAAAATTGATATTCTCTTTAATTAATAAGTCATTGAAATTCAGCAATTTGATTTAGGCTTGTTTCTTATCAAAATCACACTTGATAAGAATCATTCCCTCTTGTCATCTTGGGTAAGTCACTTCAGGTTTTTTAATTTATAAAATGGGCAAGTTGGTAATACTGTCTGCTATTCTAAGAATTAATAAGATGGATGTAAAACTGCTTTGTAAATTGTAAAATGCTGCACAAATATGGGATATTTTTGTTTATTAGACTTGATATTCATGTGATTTTGGTGAGCTAATTAACAATTTTCATAATCTTAGGAAATATTTCTCAAGGATCTCAGTATTGCTGATATACCAAATATTCACGAAACAGTTTCAGTCCCTTAGAATTTTTTATTCCTAGTTTTAAATTATTTAATCATGGAAAAATTATATAAATGCATTAGAAAACTTAAATTACACATTACATTATCTTTGGCCAGAGATTAGGGACTAAGTTAAAAAGTTGTGCAGTGCCTTTCTGTTACAAGTAATTTAAAAAATTAAAAATATAAAATTAAATTTGGAAAGTTTAGGTTGAGTTACTTGTAAGTTATCTGTGGTTCTTACATCTAGTTTGAATTTCATTTGAATTCAGTCACTCCCCTTTAGTTGACTTTCGCTGTTTTACAGTGGAAACTTCACTTTTCACCTTTATTCTGAAATTCCGCTGATATTCATGCCTTTCATAGCATAAATAATAGAATGATTGCTGTCAGAATTTTGCACTCCTTTTTGACACATCCTCTAGGAGCTGGCTTTTCAGGGGAGGAGAAGGAATATTGGCTTTTGAATGAAAATCTTTTCTTTTGCCTTTCTTATTTCAGAAAATAGCCAGCCCAATTTAGCCCTGACTGTGACAAGAAAACGTTTATTGAAATTCAGCAGGAAATTTGGTATTCTAGAGGACTGTTCAACATCTTGCATCTTATGTGCTTGTTTTTTGGGTTTTTTTGACCTAGTAAAAATTAGTTAGCATTATGTTTGCTAATAATTTTGGAAATAAGGGATTCTACTGGAAGTGCATATAAAGTAGAGTCTCTTGAGGGAAAATTTCCATAGTTTGGTTTACAGTGCTTGTTTACTTCTATAGAATGCCATAAGGTAAAATTTAGCTTAGCTCAGGGCAAAATGGTTACAAATACGTATGTAATAAACTTTCTTTTCTTTTTTTTTTTTTTTTAAAAGATTGGCACCTGGGCTAACAACTGTTGCCAATCTTTTTTTTTTCTTTTCTGCTTTATCTCCCCAACCCCCGCCCCGTACACAGTTGTATATCTTAGTTGCAGGTCCTTCTAGTGGGATGTGGGATGCCGCCTCAACATGGCCTGACGAGCGGTGCCATGTCCACGCCCAGGATCCCAGCCCTGGGCCGCCGCAGCGGAGCGCATGAACTTAACCACTTGGCCACAGAGCCGGCCCCTGTAATAAACTTTCTAAGTGTGTAAAATAATGCTAAGTATTACATTAGTAACTGTGACAGCTTATACTGTAAACCATGGAGATAGTAAACCTCCTAGTATACAGATGTAGATGTTAATGTAAACTTCACCCTAGCGTTGAAGCGTGTTGTGCATTGCACCTTCTTTTTCCAAAATTTTTGAAATTTTTAACAATATCAGAACTTAAGCACTTTTATCAATTCTGCCATCATTTCAGTACCCAGGAACATGTATTAGTTCATATAGTGAATATTCAGTGTACAGGCAACTCCTAGTTCATCCCAGCTGAATATTTGTTCCTGTTGCATCTTTTTGCTTCCATAAAACTAAGGGAAGGGAGGTGGAGGCAGTGACAGCAGCAGCATAAGAAAAAGTTCTGTCTTTTTTGGGTGTTTTTCTGGATGCTAAAAAGTAATTTAAGCTGGTATTTTGTTTTAGATTACTTTGTACTTTCATAGAAATAAATTGTTTACATGTGATTTAGTCATAATTTTGCAAACTAATTTTTCAGAGAACCTCCAGATTCTGAGGAGACCAAGTGTGTTAGAAGGAGATTGGTTTAGGGGACAAGTCCTTGCTGCATTTTATTAAGCGCTATACCTCTTAACTATCTGGTTTCCTTATCCAAATCCTCAGAACACATTAGAATAACTTTCCATGTTCCTGGCAATCCTTTTGTGCCTCTCAGTTAGCTCTCCCACTTGCCAAGAAGTTATTTCAAACCCCAATCTCCTCAAGCCTTCTTTAACGCTTTCTGTTCCAGTTACTGTGTAATAAAGTACCCCAAGACTTACTGGTGTAGCATAGTGACCATTTTATTATGCTCACAGATTGTGTGTGTCAGGAATTCAGATGGGGATGTTGCTACTCCACAATGTGTAGGGCTTCAGCTGGGAAGACTCAAATGACTGGAGGAGACATGCATAACTGGGAACTGGAATTCTCTGGAGGCTTCTTCTCTCACATGTCTCGTGCCTGGGCTGTGATGACTTGAAAGCTGGGTGCAGCTGGGATTGTTGACTGAACCATGTGGCTGGGGCTTCTCACATCAGGAGCACTTCGAAGAGTGGGTGTCTGGAGACTCAGCCTTCCACAAGAATCAGGCGGGAGCTGCTTGGCCTTTTCTGACCTAACCTTGGCAGTTGCCCACTGTCACTTTCACTGAATTCTGTTGGTTATAAATGTATCTCTAAGGCCAGCCCAGATTCAAGAACAGAGGAATTAGACTCTGTCTCTTGGTGGAGTTGTGGCAAGGTAATTTTGCAGACGGGCATGTGGGATGGGAGATAATATAGTGACCATTTTGGAAAATATAGTCTGTCACACTATCTCCCCATCATTAAATTTGTATGTCTTGGTGCCTGCCGAATATTGTCTGCTTGAACATCCCATAACTTAAAAATAGCTTTAAAATAGCTTAAAATTTAAAAACAGCTTAAAACATGACCAGAACTTACCTCTTCTTCACCCCTGCCTCTTCACCCCTGCCCTCACACAGTGAGAACATTGCGTTTTGTGTCTAAGTTAGTAGTACCTCTGTTATTTAGTTATGCAAGCCAGATCTCTTCTTGCTCACGCCTTCCCCTCCTCCCCCAAAGAAATGAGATTGTTTCATTGTTTCTCCTCTAGGACGTCCATGGAATTCACATTTACTCATCCATAGTGTCACAGCTTTAATTCAAGCCATTATCTCTTCCCTGGATATTACTGTAACATTCTATTTAACTCCTCTGTTTTTATTTAATTCTTAACTATATATGAAATGTGGTTCTAAAGTCACAATAATTGGCTTTGAAAAAGTAAACCCAGCAGAATATATACATCCAAAGGAATGTTATTTTTCAAAGTAATTCCTTACATTTATGCAGTTTTATAAATGTTTTGTTTAAAATTGCTTGCACGTGTATAGTCATTGTTGATCCAAATCACCATTCTTAATTGATCCCGTGTCGTTGTTATAGTTTAGTTACAGGCTTCTTGAGAATCTAATAAAGGTTATGTACTTCTTTTCCTAAACAGTGCCTGCGCACACACAGAATTTGAGATGGTTCACAGAAGCATTGAAGTTAAGAATTTTTTGTTTTGTAGTCATATACCATTCTTCATACTTGGCTCCAAGCCACTTGTGATTAATTGGTGGTTAGAATCTGATTCCCTTTCTAGAGATTTTTCCTTCTGTGAGGTTATTAATTTAAAAAAGAAGCAGGCAGGAAAGAACTGCAAACAGTGAATTCCACAAATATTTTTGAATACTGGTAGCATTATGATAAATGGATGCACAGCCTCCCACAGTTACTGCTTTGAAGGAGCCAACACTTTGGATGTCTGAGTTCTAATGTGTTTATTAAAAACTATTCATTTGACTTTAAGGTCTTTCCTTAGATCACCAGTTTAATTTGCATTGAGTAGATGTTTTTGATCTGCAAACTATACAAGATATGACAAAAATGATGTCATGAGAGGTAGATATATAAATCATTCATGCGTATAGGTAATAGAATTTGTTGAATCTCAGTATTATTTTAAAGTTTATACTTGTACTGTCAGTGGGAGAAAAGAAAGCTGCTAAACAAATTGATAGTAAAAATGATATGAGAGGAAATATTTAATATACTTAGAAAATCAGGTATATAACTTGCATATAACCAGTTACTTTTTAATAAATCATTCTTTCCTGTTCATTAAAGAAGTCCTGTGCCTTATCAACTGTATTGACTTGGTTCTAGTTATTTAATTTACCTGAAAGGAATAAAACTGTGTTTCTTTCAAAATACTTTTGAAGTCTATACTTTTTATGTTAATTCACAATGACTCATTTCCTCCAATTTTAATCTTTCCTTCTATATATAATGCAGTGGTTGTGTTTCTAAGGTTTTTAAAAAATTTATAAAAATAATTCTGAAGGGATAGGGAGTTAATGGCTAAAGAGAAAACTACTGAAAGAATTTCAGTAATAAAGTTTTTTTTTAAGGACTATGCTGTATAGTTAAAAAACCCTAAATATCACTAAATAAACAAATGCAGCCTCTGATTTTTATCTTATTTCAGCTCCAGAGTGATGACTTTTCTTATCACATCCGGTATTATCTGTTTGCATTATCTAGTGTTTCCAGAGCAGTGTCAAAAATATTTTGCTGTTTGTGGTCATCCTCGTCTTGGTTCTAACTTTAACAGGGAAGTATTTTACAATTAAGCACCATGTGTTTTTTGTGCTGAGGAAGATTTGCCCTGAGCTAACATCTGTGCCAGTCTTCCTCTATTTTGTATGTGGGTCACCACCATGGTGTGGCTGCTGAGGAGTGGTGTAGGTCTGTGCCTGGGAACTAAACCCTGGCCACTGAAGCGGAGCATGCTGAACTTAATCACTAGGCCATGGGGCTGGTCCGAAGCACTGTGTGGTTTTTAGTTTGAGTATGCTACTTCTTAATTTGATGCTTTAGTTTTTTTTTCTGGGTATTTTTTATTTAATAACTGATAATTAATTAGTTTATTTCTTTATTCTACTGTTGAAGGCTAATCTGAAGCAAATTGTTTCCCAGCCCTAATTCATTAAAATGGAGGGGCAGTTTCCTCGAAGACTGTGTTACTGAACATTCATTATAAGTTAAGAAAACTGAAAAGCAATTCCTTTTTAGCATAGGCTCAAACACTAGTTTCAGAAGTCTTACAGGTATGATAAATGGATGTGGACATAGTGGATGAAACCCAAACGTCTTCCACTCATTTCTTTTAACCACTCTATGGCAGTGATTGTTAAATTTGTTTGTATATCAGAATTTCCTTGAAGCCTTGTTAAAACAGATTGTAGGACTCTACACTCAGAGTTTCTGATTCAATAAGTCTAGCGTGGGGCCTGGTAATGCTGATACTGGTGGTCCTACACTTTGAGAATCACTGCTTTATAGTAAGTTTACCCTGATAATTATAGAATGAATTTTTCCTTTCAATCACATCAATTAATAGAAGATTGCTTAGATATAGTACAATGTGTAGTGGGTAATACAGTTCTTTAGGACTAGAGAAACTAGTTTCTGAATCACTGTTTACCATCTGTCTGACCTTAAAGTCGTTATTTAACTAATCTGATCCATAGTTTCCTTATCTGTAAAATGAAGAAGTGTCCTTTTTAGGATAAAATTAGGTAATGTGTGGGAAAATGTTTTACACTCTATATTGCTGCACAAATATAAAGTAGTATTGCATATTATTTAAAAATTTTAGCTTGTTTTACAATACTATGGTTCATAATATTGTAATTTTCAGTATTTTGATAAATACTTATTCTCTCTACCTCCCCCCTATGGCCCCTTGTCACTTTAGTCTTGATTACTTTTTAGTGATAGTGTCTTTCAGTTTAAGTGGCCTTGAATGGCTTTGAAAGGAAATATATTTACAGTTATTATATTTAAAATTAACACAGGCAGTCTTCGTGGGACTGTAAAACTATAAGCATTTTGCAGGACCGTAAAGATAACTATGCAAGCTGAAAACATCTAAGCTATGTTAATGATCAGTGAGAAAAATTGTGGTTGTTCTGTGACCTTTAAAGGTTTTGTCAAAACATTAAAAACTCTTTTACTGTGGTTTATAAATGTATAGGGAAGTAAAAAAAATAGTAAAACTCCTGTTTAGTACAAGGTAATTTAAAACATTAGAAACATTGAGAGTTAAAATGTTTTATTTCTTTGTAAAAAAACCTTACCAAATCAGTTTGAACAGTGCTTGCCTTGTGTAACTTATATGGAGATAGGTAGGTAGGTGGATCGATCCATCCATAGATAGAGAATATTATAGTACCATCTGAGTTACCAGAGAAATGTTACATTCAGTGTGGCTTGTGTTGAGTGTGTTCTATTAGACCGTTTAAATATGGTCATTTAAATGGAATCATAGAATAAAATGGTAATGTTTTAGGGCAAATATCAGCAAACCTTATCTGTGAAGGGCTTTGTCAGCCAAGAGGAAAAAATCAGGGATATTATGTAAATACGCACCAAGAGATAACAAATTTACACTAATTTTTTATTGATGAAATTCTAAATAATAATAATTGAGTATAAAGTTTGTAATACTCCTGGTCTACTGTTGCGAAGAATGGGATTCTTTTAGGGGAGATAACATTACTCTTCATTGGGCTTCAGAGTTAGTGTTCCCTGTCATCAAATTGATTGGAAATGTTCAACTGTAAAAAAACATTCTTAAACTCATGGGCTGTCTGAAAACAGGTGATGAGCTGGCTTTGGCACATCCGTGTTTTAGAATATAAGGGAGCTTTGCAATCATCTAGTAGTTAGTGAAGTGAGGGTTGTTTCTTAAGGTCACACAGTTCTTGAGTGACAGTTCTCTTTAAAATGTTAGATTTCTTCTGATATTCTTAACTAATATATTCTTATTCTTATTCTATTTTTTAATATATTATTTACTTACCCACGATACCCTATTCCCTATCCATTTTATAAATGGAGATTCACCTTGTACAAAAACTGCTGTCTCCCCACTTCCCCCACCTCACATCTTTTTTCTACCTTATATGATTTTTAGTAATACCTCAGCTTCTTAAATAATATTGATAATATTTTTAAATGAAAAATACCACTTTCAAATTTTTTATGAAGGTTTGGGGCAGTTAATACATCACTTTTCCCTCATTTGTACTGTATTTTTAAAAGTGATTTAAATTATTTTAAATTATATGTGTTGATCAACTGTGCAATTTTAGTAGCGAAAATGTGGATCTTAAATATCAGACATTTTGTTAGGTAGTATCTTAAATACCTGCAGATAATATCTTTATGCTGTCCCCCTTCCACTCCTACCACTGGTAAAATGGAAAGAGCTTTGGTGCACAGAGAACGACTCAAATACCAAACATCAAATGCCTGGTACAGACATAGAGTAGGTAATGAACTACTATGTTGTGTGTCTATGATAAAGTGATTTGACAAAGTCACTTTATAAAGGGCTTAATATAGTCTCTGGTACATGGAAGGTACAATGTGTAATAGTTATTAATTATTATTATTAAATTTATAGGCCAGTAGTTGTTTATAATACCCAAATTTAACACATTGTGCTCAATATGTGTAGGTACATCTCTTTTATAGAGTGGTTAAAAAATGGAGACCTGGAGTTAAATTACGTCGTTTTGAAACCTGGTGAAATCTGATGAGCACACACCCAAGCCATGCTGCCCTTGGGCCAATTATTCAACCTTTCTGTACCTCAATTTCCTAATCTTTAAAATGAAGATATAATAGTACAGACCTCAGAGGCTTAAATATATTAGTATATGTAAAGTGTAACAGTTCATGTAAGGTTAGTACATGTCAAATGTAATAGGGCTTGGCACATAGTAAGTTCTTCACAACCGTTGGCTGCAGTAGTAATTATTAATGCTATATTTGAATACTTTTTTCCTGAAGTTTAAATAGGTTTAATCAATTAACCAGATTCCCTAATGTGTCAAATTTAGGGCTCTTCTCTTACAGGTAGGATTTATCTAATTTACCTCATCTCTTATAGGTATAAACAGTGAAAGGGAAAATTTCAGTTAAATTCGGCATATATAGTTTACAATGCCTATATGGTCATAAGTAGAAAAATTGGTTAAATATCAGCACATATGTACATAGTCAAAAAGTTATAGTCCTGGCCTGATAATCTCCTTGAGATAGTCACAAGAGTGGGGCCTTATTTTTTGTTTTTTCCCTCATCTAATATGTGCCTTATATTTTGTGACTTGAGTACAGCATACACAATATTCTATTCTTAATATTAATGCTTCTGGTTAATGTAAATTGCTACTTGACAAAAAAGAGCTAATTTGAGAAAAGGAAATGCTATGGGTCTTAGTAATCTGCAGTTGTGCCTATCCTTATGGTTGTTAATGTATATTCTACATACAGTTTTATCAAATTATGTTATTTGTGTAAATTAACACATTTAACTAAAACAGAATTTTAGTACCTAGTTTTCTTTTGAATTTGCATTCCTTCCAACTTCTTATAGAAGTTACAAATTAGTTTTTAAAACCTATAATCAAATTACTTAATGATTTTCTGTTGTCAAGTTTTCTAATGTATGCTTCTTTTTTCCCCCCAGAGGAAATAAAAGCGGAAACTGAAAAACAGAGGTTTGTGGGATTTCTTTTCTTTAATAAAAATAATTTGCAAACTTGTCAGTCTTGACCAAAATAATAATACAGTCATCTGTATATTTTAGTGTGGCAAATTTTCTGCATGTGATCTTGATAATAAAAAATTGTTTTTAAGAAATATAATTGTAAGCATACTTAAATACAAAAACATCTCCTAAATAAGTATATAAGGATATTTCTGAAATACCATAAGATATGCTTTAAAGTCTTTGCTTAAGGACTTTGATTCCTACTTGGTAAGATTACTAGGTTTCTTTGATAGTGTTAACATCTTTAGGACAGTATGAACTCAAAAGTGCAGTTTGACTTAAGGACAAGTGGAAAGCCCATTGCTTTTTAAGGTATTATGATACGAAATTTAAGTGGCAGTAAAATATTTCTGTAATAGAAACACCTAAAGTCTTTGGAAAGAATATTAGAGAAAAATCCTATGTCTTGCATTTAGTTGCAGCTCTAGGCACTAGATTTTGACGTGTAGCAAATCACTTAACTTCTCTGGGCTTTGGTTTCCTCATGAGATATGGAAAGATGAAGACTGGCATAGCAATGTTCCTTTTAGGACAGAAATTCTCTGTTTTCATATGAGTTCGTCATCAGTATAATAAATGTGATATTCTAATTAGACTCTTTCTTTTAGTCCTCCTCATGGAGAAGCAAAACCTGGATCAAGCACCCTTCCACCAGTGAAATCAAAGACCAATTTTATAGAAGCAGACAAGTACTTCCTACCCTTTGAATTGGCATGCCAGTCCAAATGTCCCCGCATAGTTAGTACATCTCTAGATTGTTTACAGGTATGTATAAAATAGCATTCTTTAAAAACCATCTAATTTGAATGCATTTCTAAAACATTACTCAAAATTGATAATTCAGATATTTTCCATGAAAGTCTTGAATATTCTTTTTGTGATAAGAAAGCAAATGGTTGCTTATATTCAAGAGAGACAATAATTATTGCAAAAAGATATTTCTAATTTAATGATAACAAAAATCATTAGTTAGCATAGTGAGACACAAAATCTTTAAGGTTATTAATAATGAAAGTTGATTTGGTCTTTTTCACATCAGTGAAATTCAAGAACGATAATACTTTTAACCTACTGCTGACTTTACAGATATCATTATGTAAATGATTTTACTTAATGTCTGCTGTTTTATATAGAGAAATAGGTTAATACTGACAGCTTAATATCTATCATCACTGCTGGACTTTAGCTCTGACCTTCATTTATGTCAGAAATTTCCTCACATCTTTCACTCTGTTTTACTTACATACACACACACGCACACACACACACACATACACACACAATCCTCTTAGATGTTTGTAAGTCAAAGGTCCAGATAGAGGTGTCCTTCTCTATCTAGGTGTTCTCACTCTTTGGGAATTATACCTATTTAACTAATAATTCAATGGCTAGGAAAAGACCATATCCATATCATATCCCTGTCATATCATATTCATATGATTTGGTTAAGGATAAGTTCATTTGATGTGTGACGTTTTCCCTGACAAATTAGAATTATAATCTCTAAGGCCTTCCTTTCAGGGCTATAATAGTAATGATGAATGAACAAATCTGTGATTTATTTCAGCCAGTGTATTGAAACTGGATGTTTTGCATATTCACAGACCTAATTTGGAAAGAGGTTTTGGGTCATTTAAATGTGTTTCACAAAAGCAGTGTCAATAATGTTTACATAGAAAGTAGTAAGCTATTCTAACTCGTCAAAGACAAGGTCAGAGGCCTGGCCTTCTCAAAGTGTTGCCTGATGGTTTTGTTCTGGTGGTTGTTCTGTTTTTGTGGTTATTACAAGTGTAAATAGTTTCATGTTTCTAGCTAATAAAGCTTTCTTCAGGAAAAGTTGGTATAGCTGTGGCTTTGATTATACCTTAATATTTTTATGTAAAAAGTTTAGTATATAGTCAATTGTATATTGTAATTTTAATGAATATTTAATTGGTATATATATATTAGTTAGCTTAATTAGAATCTTTATTTTCTTTTTCCGTTTCAGAAACTTATTGCTTATGGGCACTTGACTGGCAATGCTCCAGATAGTACAACACCAGGCAAAAAATTAATTGATAGAATTATTGAAACAATTTGTGGCTGTTTCCAAGGTCCTCAAACAGATGAAGGAGTTCAGTTGCAAATAATAAAGGTACTTAAGTATATAGAGTGAATTTGTAGTTTATAATCTGTATTTTTTAAAATCAGAAGCTTTTACCTTGAAAATATTTGGAAAGGTCATTTTATATGCTTTCCAACTATAATAGAGGTCACATGAGTGCTTTTTAGAGCCATATCAGGAGATTTCATTGTTGAATGCCAAGAGTTTGTTAGAAGACGACTGTATTTCTAAATCTCTTATTTTGAAGGTCCCAGTTTAGCTTGGGCTCCCAGAGTCTTCCAGAGTTTTTCAGTTTCTGGCTTGTTTACCATACATATTTTGTCTTTTGAGCTTTAGGTTGCTGTGTGAAAGGTCTGTGACCCCTCTAGTTTCTTCTGTACTGTTGGACTGCTTCTAGTCTGCCCTCTCGACCCACGCTTCACCATGTGAACTCCTTGTGAACCAGCTTTTCTAATTCCCTTACACCTGTTCATCTGCTGAACTTGCTCATGTAAACCCTGTCATGGGTTTTGCTAGTGTACCTGGATGGTTAAACTCCTTAAAGAAAAAGCACTCAGTTGTGTTTTTAGCCTGTCGTAAAGTTGTTAATGTTACTGCTAATGATAGTAGTGGTATGTTTATATATCAGTAAAATTTTCACATACTAGTAGTACTTTTGAAATTGTTTATGTGTATAAAGTGTTCCTTCATGTGTAGAAATAGCCCTTTCTGAGCTTTTCAATTTTATAGCTGTATTTACTTCACAAGTCTTATGATATCTTTATTCTTAAAAAATGACCAATCGTTTGGGCCTATCATTTGCAGTTTCATATAATTCATGGTTTATTTAGCCTGTACTTGGCGTTGACTCTGCGTAGGATTGTACAACATAAAAAGGACAAAAGCTATGAGTCCTTGCTTTTGAGAAAGTGCAAGTAACCTAATGTATGAAAATTCACATCAAGTTGTTCACTTTATTGGAGGATTCACCTTAGGATTATTTTAAATTCTTCATCTAAAACATTTGTAAACATCTTCAACAATAACAACAGCATATTTATTGAGTCCAGTCTATAAAAAAGATCTCAGAAAAGTTTGGAAGTAAGATATGATGTATATCCTCCAAATTTGACAATCTAGTTCAACAGATATATGAGGCATATCTGTGCTCTCCTGTGACAGAGTTTCAATGCTGTGCATTTTTTTGTTGGTGGTGGTGCTGAGGAAGATTCGCCTTGAGCTAACATCCATTGCCAATCCTCCTCTTTTTTAAAAAAATTTTTCTTGTTTGCGGAAGATTAACTCTGAGCTAACATCTGTGCCAGCCTTCCTCTTTGTTGTATGTGGGTTGTTGCCCCAGCATGGCTGACGAGTGGTATAGGTCCATGCCTGGGATCCGAACCCACAAACCCTGGGCTGCTGAAGTAGAGCACAGCAAACTTAACCACTACGCCTTGGGGCTGGCCCATAAACTATATTAAATAATACTTCTATTAAAATGAAATGTGTTGAAACAAATTAGTTAAACGGTCTTCTAATGTTATGGCATTGGGAGGATAATGTGGAAACCACTGCCAGAATGAGGAAAACAAAATACTGTAACAGTTGATGATATATTCAAGACAGGTAGAAATTCTATGTACGCTCCCAGAAAGTGGTAATGGTATCTGAAAGTTTTAATTCTAATATAAAAATACTCAATATAATTTTGTGCTGAAACTCTGGATGCAGAAAATTGCTTTGACTTTGTCTTTTTTTTCTTTTTTAAAGGCTTTACTTACTGCAGTAACATCTCAACACATAGAAATTCATGAAGGAACTGTACTGCAAGCTGTGAGAACATGTTACAATATCTATCTAGCAAGCAAAAATCTCATCAATCAGACAACAGCCAAAGCTACTCTTACTCAGATGCTAAATGTTATCTTTGCGCGCATGGAAAACCAAGCAGTAAGTATTAAGGAAAGAGAGATTGTGTAGAACACCACAGGCATCACATATAGAAGAGAGGGTACGGAAATCACAGTGAAATCTTTGTGCCTGTAGAGAAGAATGTCTTTCATTTATAGTTCTACTTACTGGAGATCTGTGATACTGTGTTTGTATTTTGTTTTGTTTTGAGGTTTACTGATTTGTTTGACTGTGGACAAAATTTTCTTTTTAGTTCACAAATAGAATGTGAAAGATATTGATTGCCGTCTTCCTCATGAAAGTGTTTATGAATTGGTATTTTTAAATCACTGAAGCTCAGTAGATGAGTGTAATGTAGATATGAAATTACCTAATTTGATCTATTCTGATATAAAATTATTTATTCATTGAGCCTTTAAAAAATAAGTATACTTTTCTATATTGATGAAATTTTTCTTTTCAGCAAGAGATTAGCAGCTAGAGAATCATTTATTTCTTTTTAATTGTCTAGGTCTTCATAATTAAAAACCATCTTCTAACTTTTTATTTTGAACTGATTTTAAACTTAACAGAAAAGTTACAAAAATATTACAGAGAGATCCCCTTCACCCTACTTTCCTTAATGCCAGGATCTCACATAACCATACTACAATGATCAGCAGCAGAAATTAACATTGGTACGATACTATTAAGTAAACTACAAACCTTACTTGAATTTCACCAATTTTCCCACTATTGTCCTTTTCCCATTTCAGAATCTGATCCAGAATCCCACGTTGCATTTAATGTGCGTTGTTGTTATGTCTTAGTCTTCTCCACTTTGTGACAGTTTGTCAGTCTTATCTTTCATCACTTTGACGCTTTTGAATGGTACTAATCAGTTATTTTGTTGAATGTCCCTCAATTTGTGTTGTCTAATCTTGTCTCATGATTAGAATGAGGTTGTCCATTTTTATGCTAGAATACCTCTAAAGCAATGGTGTGTTCTTTTCAGTACATGATATCAGGAATTCATGATGTTGATGTGTCTTATTACCAGTGATGTTGACCTTGATTACTTGGTTAATGTTGTATCTGCCAGGTTCCTCCATTCTAAAGTTACTAGTTATTCTTTTGCAGTTAATAGATATCTAGGGAGAAATACTTTAAAACTATGCAAATATCCCATTTCCTCCTCATATTCCTCCCATCCCCCCAATTTAAGTATCCATCAGTGGATCTTGTTGGCAACAATTATTGTGGTGTTTTCCTTTTGGTGATTTTCTGTTTCTCTCTTCTCTGTTTATTAACTGGAATTATTCTCCTTCTTTCCTATTTATTTAGTTTTTTATGTGTATCAGTCTGTATTCATAGATATTTATTTTATTCTGTGAGTTATAATCCAATACTATCATTATTTATTTTGTTGCCCAAATTATTTCAGCTTTGACCTTATGTCCTTTGGACAAACTCTCATCCATTTTTGGGCACCTCCTTACTTTCTGGACTCTTAGGATGTTCCAGGCTCTCTTTGAATTGTCTCTGCTTCAGCCCTGGAATCAACCACTTCAACAGGGAGCCTGGCTTCTTCAATTGGAGAATGGTGATTAGAAACCAAAATCTGAGTGCTAGGGGTGTTCCTTGCTGCTGGGGTGTTATTATTTCTAGGCCCTCTCAGCAGATAGAACTAGGAAATACATATCTGTATACTCACCCCATCTCCTCACCCCCTGCCCCCCTACACCTGCATGTGACTATTTATCTGTATATGTTAAAAAACTGTGTTCATACTCATACTTCTGATTCTAATCCAACATCACAAGATTCATTTCTGCCTTCTCCCTTTTTAATTTGTAACTTCCTCTCTCTAAACAGTGAGAAATAAAGCTTTCGTTTCTATCACATGTTATTTGTTCACTCCTATTATGCACCTAAGATAGTTTTAGAATTGCTAACCCATACCACTGTGAGAAGCAAATTTGCTAAGTAGATTACAGCATTTATATTTGGTTCTTTTTGTCTTTAGCCTTATAGTATCCATTCAAAATATTGTTTTCCGAAGTTACTTAGGTTAGTTCTTTTCTTTTCCACATTTGTTATAAAGGAATGTTATTCCTTTATAATAGAATTAGGTTCACTTATCGCTGCCTTTTTTCTATTTCAGTACCCCTGACATCCTTGTTAGTTTTAATTGCTTATTTTTTGAATATGTTAACCGTGAATATGCTGTAAGAGTCAGAGCTACACAAAAGTTATGCTCAAGAGGAGTACTGTTCCCTCCTGTTCCTACCACTCCATTCCTCTTCCTCCCTTCTTTACATCCCTTCAGTGTAGCTAATCTCATTTGTTTCTAGTTTATCCTTCCTGCATTTCTTTAGCATAAATAAGCAGATACATGTATAGTTTCATGTATCTTCTTTCTTAGATGAAAGGTAGCATACTATATTAGTTCTCTGTCACTGTATTACAAATACCCCAAACTTCAGCTGCTTATCTCTCACCGTTTCTGAGGGTCCAGAATCGAAGAGTGGCTTAGCTAGGTGGTTGGGCTTGGGTTTTGGATGAGGTTACAGTTGACTACATGGATCGTGATGTCAGCTGGGGCTGCAGTCATTTAAAGGCTTTATTGGGCTAGAGGATGCACTTCTAGGCTCACTCATTTGGCTGTTAGTGAAAGACCTCTGTTCTTCACTGACTGTTGGCCAGAAAGGCTTGAGGTTTTTTTTTTACCATGTGGGTCTCATAGGGCTGCTAATGACATGGAAGCTGTCTTCCGCGAGGGTAGATGATCTGAGAGAGAGGGCAATAAGACAGAAGCTGCAATGTCTAGAAGTTGCCACCCAGACCATCCCTGGAACAATGTGGGAGAGAAGTCTACAAAGAAGTGAAAATCAAGAGGTAGAGATCATTGGTGGCCATCTTAAAGGTTGGCTACCTGCATACTATAAGGCTCTTTTGTACTTTGCTCTTTCTACTTAGTATTATGACCTGGAAAGCAGTCAAGATCAGTCCTTAGAGATCTTCTTCATTCTTTTTTACAGATGCATAGTACTCTAGGATGTACTGTACTCTATTCCTTCACTCTTCTGTGTATTGACATTGGATTACTTCTGATATTTTGCAACCACAAATAATAGGTTGTTTTTTTAAATATTTTTAAAAAAATTTTTTTCTCCCAAAGCCCCCCAGTGTTTTTTAGTTGTGGGTCCTTCTAGTTGTGGCGTGTGGGATGCTGCCTCAGAGCGTGGCTTGATGAGCAGTGCCATGTCCGTGCCCAAGATTCAAACTGGCGAAACCCTGGGCTGCTGAAGCAGAGCGTGCGAACTTAACCACTTGGCTTTTTAAAGAAATGAATGAAAATAATTTTATGGCAGAAATATAAGTTTTATTGGTTTGACATGTTCAACAAGGTTTATTTTATCGCTTTTTAGTGGCAGAAATATGTTACATTTGTTTGACTTGTTCAACAAGATTTAAGTACATTGCTTATCTAGTCCTGTCACCGTTCTAGACCTCAGTTATACGGTGCTGGGCAAACTGACTTGATCACTACCTTCAAAGATCTTACAAACTGGACATAGAGGGGGGTAATCACACAAATAAGTATGTAACTGAATTGTGATAAAGGCTGTGAACATGTTTCGTGTCATGAAGGATATTTAGTTCTGTGCTCTCGATAATTATTGAAAAGTAGGAAGGGGAGAGAAAGGAAATTAGAAGGGGAGCAGACTGATTTAACTTCCACATTCACTAAAATATTCTAAGGTATTAGTCTAATTCATTTATATGTGCTACTGATAATCCTCTCCCCCTCCCCCATAAAACTCTCTACAAAATGCTCAGTTCTAAAATTACTTCAAAAGAGAAAATGCTAAATTTCTTTTGAACCATGGTTCTCAACTGGAGATGAACCATGGGAGGTTGAAGCCAGATTTGAGACACTTTGGATTGTCATGACCCAGGTGGGGAGGCTGTTACTGGCATATAATGGGTAGAGGATAAGGATGTTGCTGAACACGCTGTGCCCAGTACAGAGGACAGCCCCCCAGAACAAAGAATTATCCAATCTAAAATGTCAATAGTACTAATGTTGAGAAACCCTATTCTAGAAAGTATGGAAGTGTGTATAAAATGTTTAAAGGCCTATTTTTATGCAATAACATTTCCGTTTTTTTCCTCAAGGATATTTCTGGAGTTTCTATAACTCTGGAATAAGTAGAAAAAGCTAGAATTTGATATAATCCTTGTCTGTAATTGCAAAGCACATGCTTGCCCCACTAAATCATGGTGCAGATTAGCTGTAGTTAGGCTGAGCCTGAGATTGGATTGCATGTCACAGTCTTCTCACTTTAATTTGGAGGTTGACTTTCTCATGAATGGGTTATTAAGTATTGATCTGAGAATTCTGTTCTGATTCCAACTGTGCAACTGGTCATGCCCATCAACGTCTTTATCTTTAAAATAAGGGATTTGGGGGCTGGCCCCGTGGCCGAGTGGTTAAGTTCGCGCGCTCCACTGCAGGCGGCCCAGTGTTTCGTTGGTTCGAATCCTGGGCGCGGACATGGCACTGCTCATCAAACCACGCTGAGGCAGCGTCCCACACGTCACAACTAGAAGGATCCACAACTAAGAATATACAACTATGTACCTGGGGGCTTTGGGGAGAAAAAGGAAAAAAATAAAATCTTTAAAAAACAAAAAATAAGGGATTCAGACCATGTGGGTTATAAGGCTCTTCCTACCTTTTGGGCATTAAAATCTTTTAGTTCAAATTTGTTTTATAAATTCATATAATTAGTTCTGGTATTTCCACATAACCTGCAATAATATTAGTGAATATGAAATGTTCATGTTTAACATTGTAAGATATTTATCTTTGTGGATATTAATTATGTGAGAATCATTCTTACTAGGTCATGAGAATGAAAAATGTGTCTAAAAGCAATAAAGTGCTAAAAAATGAAACCCTATGATCCTGATTGTTACTATTTTTAGCATCTTATAAGTGAGCCAGTTTTATAGGTAGTATTATATACATAATAATGACAGATTTCCTAAAACAAAACTCGAACATTTGTAGATTTAATTTTTTCAATCTTATTAAATGACTGGGCAGAGGCATTTAAATACTCTTTGCAATTTTATTTATTAAATGTAGTTTTATTATTTTTTAATTAAAAGACATTTGACAAGGTGTTGTAAGAACATGTTACAGAAAAGTATACACTGAAAAGTTCCTTCTCACTCTTGTTTCCAATTTGGTCACTTTCTAACCTCCGCCTCCAGTAGGTATCCATTATTACTAGTTTTCTTGTGTATCTTCTAGCCTTTGTTTCTCTATGGATAAGTAAAAATCAGTATATGTGTGTGTGTATTTTATTCTCTCATCCACTTCTTTTCTCTCGTAGTAAAACTTGGATTTGATTTTAGGTAAATCCACTACTGGCAACGATCCAATTATTACCCTGAGGCTATTAAAAATTATTTTAGTGGTTTTTTTTATTGTTTTGGTAATACATTCACATCATTCAAACACCAAGAATAATGAAAAGAGGATACATAAAGACTTTCATCTGTGTTCTTGTATACCAGTTTCCATCTTGTTTTTAGTATATTTTATGTTCTTTGTTTCTGATGGACTACAATTTCTAGGCCTAGAGACAAGGTGGCACTTTTTATAAGGGGTTTATAGTTGAGCATAACATTGCTCTTCCAAATTTTAAACAACTTATTTTACTAATACTGGAAATTACTCTATTTCTTTCCAGTTGCAGGAAGCCAAACAAATGGAAAAAGAAAGGCATCGGCAGCATCATCATCTGTTGCAGTCTCCAGTAAGCCATCATGAGCCTGAATCACCTCAACTTAGATACTTGCCACCTCAGACTGTTGATCATATATCCCAAGATCATGAAGGGGACCTTGATTCCCATACAAATGATGTGGATAAAAGCCTTCAGGATGACACAGAGCCTGAAAATGGGTCTGATATTTCCAGTGCAGAAAATGAACAGACTGAAGCTGATCAGGCAACTGCAGCTGAAAGTAATCTTTTTAAGAAGGGATTGTCGGGGGCATTGTGTGTGTGTATGTTAAGAGAACAGTGTAGGAATGAGTTTTTTGATAAAGAAATGTGGAAAGGGCAATACTGCTTAGTAGATAGCAGACACATTGTGGTAATTGTGGACTATTTCCATCCTAGCTGGTAAAGTTAATTTCACTTGAAGCCACAAAACATCTATTAACGATGCTATGCATTCGCTAGTCTCTCATGAGCAGTGTGATTTATGGACTTACTTTGGAGGAGATATGTGTTACTAAAGAGGATCATAAATGTCTGTTAGCATGTTATATAGGAACTTCAGTTTTCTTAAAGTTAGTTTCATGGCAAACAAGACCTATTTATTTAGTAAGGTTTTCTGGAATGTGACTAAAAATTTTAGGAAATCATTATATTATTCAGAAAATATTATGGTAAAAAAGTACTGAAATTAAATATAAAAAAATCTTTTGAGTAACCACCTGACATAAAAAAAAATTTCATTTATTTTTATATCCCGATGTGTATTAATCACTAAAATTGAGATGTTCTCTGCCAGTGTTTTTTCATAAGTAAATCGACTTATAAGAAAAAATTTACAAGATTACAGAAATTAAATTACACACATTTATTTTACAAATCTGTTTCTGTAAAAATAATCACATGAAGTTGTTTCTCCCCTCAGACATTATTCTCGACTTTAGCCATTCTATAAAACTACCAGGGAATTTGGCTGTTCCCTTTGTTTTTCCTTAGCTTGGTGTCAAAAGATGATGGAAATTCTCTTGCCTATCCAGTATGGTTGTGAAGAATGAGTATGGTTAGGGCTTAGTTACAATTCATCTGAATTCTCCGTTTTTACTTCACTTTGAGGAAAGACTTCTATAATATATTTTCAGCTCTTGATTTTTCTTTTTGTAACACATCTTTTCCCTAACTTAATAGTGGCATGAACATCAGCAGTGGCACGAATAGATGCTGTTTTACTATTTCTGTTTTCTTTTTTTAAGTTTAATTTACTTTACTTTAATTTCTTTTTGGAGGAAGATTAGCCCTGAGCTAACTACTGCCAGTCCTCCTCTTTTTGCTGAGGAAGCCTGGCCCTGAGCTAACATCCATGCCCATCTTCCTCTACTTTATATGTGGGACACCTACCACAGCATGGCGTGCCAAGTAGTGCCATGTCCGCAGCCAGGATCCGAACTGGCGAACCCTGGGCCACCGAGAAGTGGAACGTGTGAATTTAACCGCTGCGCCACCGGGCCGGCCCCACTGTTTTACTATTTTTAATAGTACTTTACTATTTATTTTAAAAAGGATAATTTTGATAAACCCATCATTCACAGTAATCAAGTTGATAGTAAATCTATACTGCTTATATGATTTATATTTTTCTAGCCTGGTGTTGCCAGAATTTCCCCTCCTTTTACTGTGAGCTTAAAGGGACTGGCTCAAAGGGCTAATCTCTAATAAAGCTGGGACTTTGTATGTTCCTTCATCCGTGCCTTCAGCAAACATTTGTTTAGCATACTGTGACCTCGGTACTTTTGTGCTAGGACTTGGGGTTAAAAAGCTGATAGAGATACAGCCATTGCTCTTAGGGTGCTCATGGTCTGCCCCGATGGTCAGGCGTGTATAAATGAGATGCAATGTGATAAATATTTTTAAAGTGGCATGCATAAGGTGATTCTGCCGAGGACAGTTAGGGAATACCTTTGTAAAGAAAGCAGTGTTTTAGTTGAATCTTGATAAATAGGAGTAGGAATTGGTTATCTAGAAAGTTTAGGAAATTTTCTGACAGAAGAAACAAACATGACCTGAGACCCAAGGAATGGAAGCATCTGCTGTGTATGAGGTACCACTGTAGGTACCTTATAGGATACAGAATTATAAATAAGACATAATTCCCTATGGCATAGTTATGATTATTTTGGCTTTAAATGTTGTTTTTCTCCCAACAGCTGATATAAATGAAAATTCTACCTGAGACCCATTGGTTAAGAGTTCATGCTCTGGAGTTAGATTACCTGCTTTGAACCACATCTCTGTCACTTACTAGCTATGTAACTTTGGATATAATAGTTAACTTCTCTACTCATCTCCTATGTGTAATAAATATTATTCACTGTTACTCTGATCCATTTCCGTTAGATAATCTCTAATTGATTCTTGGTGCACTAATCATTTTGTGCACATTTTAGTGACTGTATAGTATGTTGATCCTCTGATTTTCAGATTCTGGGTAATTTTAGCCAACTAGAGCACAGAAATACAAAGCTTAAGAATGGTGGAAAAATTATCTGTCAAGGAATTTATATATTTTTACTCCACAGAAGAGTCTAAATGCTACTGTATTTGGATTTTTTAAAAAATAAAATAAGGTTACTAATTTGTCATGCTTATTTATCAGATTTCCCCTTGTGGCATTCAATATTATGTAGAATGCAGCAAACAATAGATTAGGGGCAGTGAACAATACGGAGGGCATGCTTCTGGAAGCCAGAATTAGAAATATCGATCCTTTATAGAAGTGTGAGTCGGGCAGGGGTGTAGACAGCAGCACTATCAGCTAATATGCAGTCTGATGCCATTTGGTGGAGGGAAGTGGCTCCTAGAACAGGGTCCTGGATCCCAAAGCATCATAAAGTGCTAATTGAGCCTTCCTGAGATATTTTCAGCATTTCAAAAAATCTGGTGGGAATCCTATAAAAGATAGTATAAAAGATAAAAATAAGTAGATAAAAATAGTGCAGTAGTTTATACAAGCTAACTGGAATGTCAAGTTTTATCACTTTCTCTTATGCTGTTTGGAAGTTCTGATTGGCAGTTATATGTGTTTTCGATTAAAGTTAAATTGGGGAAGAAATAGTAAGGAAGGGCTAGAAAGCACTGGTGGAGGCCCAGATGGCCCTATCTCTACTTCTTCAAGGAACTTACTATATTAGAGCAGAATAATGAGCTTGCTATTGATGAGCCTAATGAGTCAAAACAAGCTTTAATTAAATTTAATGTATTATTTGATGAGTATGTGGGACATGTTAGAAACGTTTCATTCAAAATACTTTTAAAAATTTTGGTTCTTAAAGGAATAATCTAGAAAATTCCCTTAAGTTGGATAATCATTTAATAGCTTGTCAAATGAATCATTAAAATTGACTTAAATTTATAAAATATTTTTAAATTTGATTTGGTTATAAGTTGGAAAGTTTAACATACACTTTCATCTAGTTTCAGATATCTGTCTGATTTTTTTTCTTTTATTCTTAATGTTCTTAGGAAAGTTTTTCATTATCAGTGTTCAGTAGAAGTTTCCAAAAAATTAAAATAATGTTTTCTTGAATTTTTCTTTTTTCAAGCATTATCTAAAAATGATATATTGTATGATGGAGAAAACCATGACTGTGAGGAAAAGCCACAAGACATTGTACAGAGCATTGTAGAAGAAATGGTGAACATCGTTGTTGGAGGTAGTATTTTGTACTTGAAATTAGGTTATCTTCTCTTAATGGTATTTTATGTGATTAGAGAGACTATTTTTTTAAAATTTTATTGGGGTGATCATAGTTTATAACATTGTGAAATTTCAGTGATACGTTATTATTTGTCAGTCACCATATAAATGTGCCCCTTTACCCCTTATGACCACCCCTAAACCCCCTTCCTGTCTGGTAACCACTAAACTGTTATCTTTATCCATGTGTTTATCTTCCACATATGAGTGAAATCATATGAATGATTGAATGAGTGAATGAGTGTTTGTCTTTCTCTGTCTGGCTTATTTCACTTAACGTAATACCCTCAAGGTCCATCTATGTTGTTGTGAATGGGACAATTTTGTCTTTTTTGATGATTGAGTAATGTTCCTCTGTGTGTGTGTGTGTGTGTGTGTGTGTGTGTGTATGTGTATAACATCTTTATCCAATCATCAGTCAGTGGGCACTTGGGTTGCTTCCACTTCTTGGCTATTGTGAGTAATGCTGCAGTGAACATAGGGGTGCATAAGTCTTTGAATTGTTGATTTCAAGTTCTTTGGATAAAGACATGGTAGTGGGATAGCTAGGTAACATGCTATTTCTGTTTTTAATTTTTTGAGAAATCTCCATACTGTTTTCCATAGTGGCCACACCAGTTTACATTCCCGCCAGCAGTGTATGAGAGTTCCCTTTTCTCCACATCCTCTCCAACATTTGTTATTTTTTGTCTTAGTGATTATAGCCATCCTAACGGCTGTGAGGTGATATCTTAGAGTAGTTTTGATTTGCATTTCCCTGATGCTTAGTGATGTTCAACATCTTTTCATGTGCCCTTTTGCCATATGTATATCTTCTTTGGAAAAAATTTCTGTTCATATCCTGTGCCCATTTTTTGATCAGGTTGTTTGGTTTTTTGTTGTTGAGTTGTGTGAGTTTTTTATATATATATTTTGGAGATTAACTCCTTGTTGGATATATGATTTTCAAATATTTTCTTCCATTTGGTAGGTTTTCTTTTCATTTTGTTCCTGGTTTCTTTTGCCTTCCAGAAGCTCTTTAGGCCAGTGAAGTCCCACTTGTTTATTTTTTCTTTTGTTTCTCTTGTCCAAGTAGATATGGTATTTGAAAACATCTCTATAAGACTGATGGCAAGGAGTATACTGCCTGTATTTTCTTCTAGGAGTTTTATGGTTTCAGGTCTTATCTTCAAGTCTTTGATCCATTTTGAGTTAATTTTTCTGTATGTGAAAAATAGTGATCTACTTTGATGATTTTTTATGTAGCTGTCCAGTTTTCCCAAGACAATTTATTAAAGAGACTTGCCTTTCTCCCTTATATGTTCTTAGATCCTTTCTTGAAGATTAGCTGTCTTAGAGGTGTGGTTTTATTTCTGGACTTTCGTTCTGTTCCATTGATCAGAGGTCTGTTTTTGTACCACCACAATGCTGTTTCGATTACTACAGCTTTGTCGTATATTTTGAAGTCAGGGATTGTGATTCCTCCAGCTTTGTTCTTTTTTCTCTGGATTGCTTTAGCTGTTTGGGGTCTTTTGTTGCCGCATATGAATTTTAGGACTCTTTGTTCTATTTCGGTGAAGAATGTCACTGGGATTTTGATTGGGATTGCATTGAATCTTTAAATTGCTTTAGGTAGTAGGGACGTTTTAACTGTATTTATTCTTGCTATCCATTTGCATGGAATATCTTTCCATTTCCTTATGTCATCATTGATTTCTTTCAATAATGTCTTATAGTTTTCATCATATAGATCTTTCACCTCCTTGATTAAGTTTATTCCTAGATATTCTGTTCTTTTTGTTGTGATTATAAATGGGATTCTATTCTGGAGTTCTCTTTCTGCTAGTTCGTTATTAGAATATAGAAATGCAACTGATTTTTGTAAGTTGATTTTGTACCCTGCAGCTTTGTTGTAGTTGTTGATTATTTCTAATAGTGTTCCCATGGATTCTTTAGGGTTTTCTATATAGAAAATCATGTCGTCTGCAAACAGCAAGAGTTTCACTTCTTCATTGCCTGTTTGGATTCCTTTTATTTCTTTTTCTTGCCTAATTGCTCTGGCCAAAACCTCCAGTACTATATTGAATAAAACTGGCAAGAGTGGGCACCCTTGTCTTGTTCCTGTTCTCGCAGGGATAGCTTTCAGCTTTTCCCCATTGAATGTGATGTTGGCAGTGGGTTTGTCATATATGGCCTTTATTATGTTGAGATACTTTCCTTAAATACCCATTTTTATTAAGAGCTTTTGTCATAAATGGATGTTGGATCTTGTCAAATGCTTTCTCTACATCTTTTGAAATGATCATGTGCTTTTTATTCTTCATTTTGTTGATGTAGTGTATCACGTTGATTGATTTGCAGATGTGCATTCCTGCTATAAATCCCACTTGATCATGGTGTATGATCTTTTGAGTGTATTACTGTATTCGGTTTGCCAGTATTGTGTTGAGGATTTTTGCATCTATGTTCATCAGCGATATTGGCCTGTAATTTTCCTTCTTTGTGTTGTCCTTGTCTGGCTTTGAGATCAGGGTGATGTTGGCCTTATAAAATGTGTTAGGAAGTGTTCTGTCTTCTTCAAACTTTTGGAATAGTTTGAGAAAGATAGGTATTAAATCTTCTTTGAACATTTGGTAGAATACTCCATAGAAGTCATCTGGTCCTGGACTTCTGGTTTTGCGGAGGGTTTTGATTACTGTTTTAATCTCTTTACTCGTCATTGGTGTATTCAGATTATCTCTTTCTTCTTGATTCAGTTTTGGGAAGTTGTGTAAGTCTAAGAATTTACCCATTTCTTCTAGGTTGTCAAATTTGTTGGCATATAGTTTTTCATAATATTCTCTTATAAATCCCTTGTATCTCTGTGGCATCTGTTGTAATTTGTCGTCTTTCATTTCTAATTTTATTTATTTGAGCTCTCTCTCTTTTTTCTTAGTGAGTCTAGCTAAGGGTTTGTCAATTTTGTTTATCTTCTCTAAGAACCACTTCTTTCTTTCATTGATCCTTTCTACAGTGTGTTTTGTTGTTTCAAATTCATTTATTTCTGCCTACTTTTTTATTATTTCCTTCCTTCTGCTGACTTTGGGCTTCGTTAGTTCTTTTTCTAATTCTGTTAGGTATAGTTTAAGATGGCTTATTTGAGATTTTTCTTGTTTGTTTAAGAGTGGCCTTTATTGCTATGAATTTCCCTCTTAGGACTGCTTTTGCTGCATCCCATATGAGTTGGTATGGTGTATTTTCGTTTTCATTTGTTTCCAGATGCTTTTTGATTTCTCTTTTAATTTCTTCAGTGATCCATTGGTTGTTCAGTAGCATGTTGTTTGGTCTCCACGTATTTGTGACTTTCTCAGCTTTTTTCTTGTAATTGTTTTCTAGCTTCATAGCATTATGGTTGGATAAGATGCTTCATATGACTTCAGTCTTCTTACATTTGTTGGAGCTTGCTTTGTTCCCTGACATATGGTGTAGCCTCAGAAATGTTCCTTGTGCACTTGAGAAGAATGTTTATTATGCTGGTTTTGGATAGAGTGTTCTGCATGTATCTGTTAAGTCCATCTGATCTAGTGTTTTATTTAATTCCACTATTTTCTTGTTGACTTTCTATCCATTGATGTAAGTGGGGTGTTGAGGTCCCCTACTATTATTGTGGTGGTGTTAATTTCTCCCTTTAGGTCTGTTAGTAGCTATGTACTTTATGTACTTGATGCTCCTGTGTTAGGAGCACCCTATCACATTATCCCTTTTATCATTATATACTGCTCCTCTTTGTCTCTCGTTGCCTTTTTTTTATCTTGGATTCTGCTTTGTCTGATATAAGTATGGCAACATTTGCATTCTTCTGTTTGCCATTAGCTTAGAGTATCATCTTGTATACCTTCACTCTGAGCCTTTGTTTGTCTTTAGAGCTGAGATGTGTTTCCTGGAAGCAGCATATTGTTGGGTCTTGTTTTTTTTTTTTTTAAAAAGATTTTATTTTTTCCTTTTTCACCCCAAAGCCCCCTGGTACATAGTTGTATATTCTTCGTTGTGAGTCCTTCTAGTTGTGGCATGTGGGATGCTGCCTCAGTGTGGTTTGATGAGCAGTGCCATGTCCGCGCCCAGGATTCAAACCAACGAAACACTGGGCTGCCTGCAGTGAAGTGCACGAACTTAACCACTCGGCCACAGGGCCAGCCCCTGTTGGGTCTTGTTTTTTAATTCATCCACCCACTCTGTGTCTTTTGATTGGAGAATTCAATCCATTTATATTTAGAGTGATTATCGATATATGAGGGCTTAATGCTGCCATTTTATCACTCTTTTTCTTTTTGTTCTGTATTTCCCTTGTTTATTGTCCTGTGTATTTTGGACTCCAGTTCAGTTTGGTAGTTCCCTATGGTGATTTTCTCATTTTTCTCTTTATTTATCATTTGATTGTTTGTTTAGTGGTTACCATGAGGTTTGTATAAAAAAATCTCGTAGATGAGGTAGTCTATTTTCTGATAGCCTCTTATTTCCTTAGTCTATGCCAGTTCCATCCCTTTACACTTCCCCTTCTAAGCTGGTGTTGTCACAACCTATTCCATCTTGTGTTCTGAGTTTGTGGTTAAAGTGATAAGATTATATTTATTTTTGATGTTTTTGTTCCCTGTATCTTTAACATTGTAATTAACTGTTTGCTAACCTGTTCTGATAGAGAGCTGCAATTTTATGATTTTGTCTGTCTCCTTGCTTAAGGCTTTGTAAACCCTTTCTGTTTTTGTTTTTTGGCTTTTTTTCAGATATGAGGACCTTCTTCATCATTTCTTCTGGGGGGGTTCTTGTGACAATAACTCCTTCAGCTTTTGTTCATCTGAGAAATTCTTTATTTTTCCATCATATCTGAAGGATATTTTCACTGGATAGAGTATTCTTGGCTGAAAGTTTCTGTCTTTCAGAATTTTGAGTATATCATTCCACTCTGTCCTAGCCTGTAAAGTTTCTGCTGAGAAATCCACTGAAAGCCTGATGTGGGTTCCTTTGTAAGTTATTTTCTTCTGCTTTACTGCCCTTAATATTTTTTCTTTATCATTGGCTTTTGCCAGTTTTATTAATATATGCGTTGGAGAAGGTCTTTTTACATTGGTATAATTAGGAGTTCTGTTAGCTTCTTTTACTTGTATTTCCAGCTCCTTCCCCAGGTTTGGAAAGTTCTCAGCCATTATTTCTTTGAGCAAGCTTTCAGTTCCGTTCTTCACCTGGTCTCCCTCTCACTACTTAGAATCCTTATGTTGCATTTCCTGATTGACTCACATATTTCTCACAGAGTTTCTTCATTTCCTTTTACTCTTAGTTCTCTCTCCTCCTCCATCTTAAGCATTTCTGTATTTCTGTTCTCCAGACTACTAATTCTGTCCTTCATAAATCAGCTCTGTTTTTCAGAGTGTCCAGATTTTTATTTAACTCCTCCATTTTGTTTTTCATCTCCAACATTTCTGATTTGTTTTTCTTTATAGTTTCAATGTCTTTTGTGAAGAATTCCCTCTGTTCATTAATTTGTTCCTGATTTCATTGAACCGTCTGTATTTTCTTGTGACTTGTTGACTTTCTTTATGATAGTTATTTTGAATTCTCTGTCATTTAGATTGTAAATTTCTGTGCTTTCAGGGTTGACTTCTGGTTGCTTGATATTTATCTTCTGGTCTGGAGTATTAATATGTTTCTTTATACTGTTCAATGACATGGATCTGTGCCTTTGTGTAATGATAGTATCTGGTTGCAGATTCCACCTGCCACCACTGGGGGGAGATCAGGAGCTGTGTATTCTGAGCCCACCACAGTCCCTGGCATCTGTGTCTGTCCTTAGAATCTATGCTAACAGGTCTCATTTGTGATTTCTGGCTTGTTCGCTCACAGCTGCTGCTTTTCTAATGTACGCAGGGGCACTCTGGCCAACTGTCTGAGCTGGAGTGCTGAGTGGTTGTAGGGGCGCTTTCTTTCATGTATGATCTCAGGGATGTTTTTGCTCTGCTCTCACTATCTGCTCTCCTGTGGTGCTGACTTGATGGAGACACCCCTGCAATAGCTTACCCACCCCTGTGTTGGGCCTTCCCACAGGTTGTGATGGAATTTGGAGAGTGAAAGTGTTCCTGTGGCGAGCTGCCCTTCCCCCATCTTTTCTCAGAGTTGCTCGTGGTTGCACCCTAGGTCACTGATGTTGGGGGATGGAGAGGAGATCCCCTTACCTCCTTCCACTTCTTCCTTGGGGGTCCAGCACCTCCACCTTCAGACATTTGGCTGTGTGTCTCTCTTAGACATCTTTTGTATTGTGTAAATGTCCTCTGTTGGTTTATGAATGTCTTTTTCATTGTATCTTAGGGATGAGAATATGGGAAGAGTTCACTCCCCAATGATGCTGATGTCACTCTGGTCTAGAGGCTGTTTTTATAATGTGTTGCACAAAAAGGACAAAAATATAAGCTCCTTCTCAAATTAGAGAGTATGTGCATAAAAAAATATTTAAGGGAATCTTCGGGTATAGAAGAGTACTCCTTTTTATCTCCAGCTTCAGATATAATTTTTTATAAAAACCTACTGTTTCCCACCCCATTAAAAAAGGTTTTATAATCATTTTATTTTTTGTTCTTGTGTTTGGTTGGAGAGGGCTAAGGGTATATTCTCCCAGATATTCCTAAAGGTGCTAAACTTTATAAACTGGAAAATGTTTGGGTTGATTTGGTTTTGAGTATTTCATATCTTTGTGGGAAAAATTGTGATTTCTTATGCCTTTATCATCACAACCAAGTCATAGTTGGTATAGGTTCAGATCCTATGTTATGGATTGTATTATAAAAATGTTTTGAGGTCTGTTAGGAATTTCACTCAAGTTTTTCATAAATATTATTACAGATAGGATTAGATTTGAGACCAATCCACTGAAGTTTGTTTTACTCATGGTTTCTTGCACAGGATTAAGCATAGTACCTTGCTACATATACTTCTAGAGGGATGACTTAATGTACAGTATGGCTCTTGAATGATAATTGTACTGTTTCAGCCATACTTAATTCACGCAACATTATTTCTAAGGCTGTATTTCCTTCCTTAGTACAACACTAGAATCAGGCATTCATCTGATTGGCCTCCTCATTTTTTCCTTTTTTATTCATCTTTTCATTCAAAAAATCCTTATGAAGTACATACAGTTGTGTGGCACTTTAGGAGCTTACAAAAGTTAATCCAAGATAGAACATGCTCTGGAGGAAAAGGGTTCTGGAATGTATGTATGTAAGACTAATTCAAGGTATAAAATGATAAGTGCCATTAGAATGCAACAGCTAAAATCCTGTTAAAATTCTGAAAATAGAGTGATTATTCCTAACTAAAGTGATTGGGGTGGGCTTCATGTAGGAGATCATGACACTTGAATTTAGACTGTATGGATTCACACAGGTATGGGGAATGGTACTTAAGGTATTGGAATCTCTATTAGCTAAAGTCTAGAGGAGAGAATGACCTGGGAATTAGCAGGTGGTGGTTTGGCTGAAGTATAAAGTATGTAATGTCATTCAATAGAAAATAAGATTAAAGAAGTAGTTTGGAGCTAACCAATGGATGGTTATAAATTCCAGGTTCTGGATATTGGACTTCATTCTATGACAAAATGAGTTACCATTGAAGATTTTAGAACTAAGAAGTGAAATGTTTAGAATTATGTTTTAAGGAGCAAAGTGGGGAAATAGGAAGTCCAGCAGGAGATCAGTTCAGTAATCCAATCCTGAATAGGACAGTAACAGTGGAAATGCAGAGGAAAACTGTGAATGAGGAGTAAGATAATGTATGTTGAATCAAGAAGACTTTGAAACTGATTAAATACCTGAGTGAAAAAGAGAAAAGGTACGTCAAAGGTCCCCAAAGTTACCTCAAGGTTTGATGATTCAACAGAAGGACTCACAGGACTCATTATATATAGTAGTTATACTCATCACTATGATTTATTACCATGTAAAGGTACAAGGCAAAATCATCAAAGGGAAAAGGTGTATGGGGCAAAGTCTGGAGGAAATCAGGAGCATACTTCCAAGAGTTCTCTCCCAGTGTAGTCACACAGAAAGCTCTTAATTCCTCCCGTATCAAATTATAAAGTGTTGTCTTCCAGGGCAGCTCCTTAGAGACTGGATTCCCAAGGCTTTTATTGGGGGCTGGGCGTGTAGGCACCTTCTACCTGCATGTACCAAAATTCCAGATTCCCAGAAGGAAAGCTGATATTCAGCATAAAGCACATTATTTGTACAAACAGTTTAGGCACCGACAGCCATGCTTACTAGCCCTGGGAATAGTGGGAACCCTTCCAAAATGTAAGTTCCCAGATGCCAAGGGCCAATCCTGCAAGCAAGCGTATTAAGGATAGGCAGTCTCAAGCCTGCTACGTTAACTCTTTTCAGTGCAGGTGGTGTCCCAGTTTTTGAGTCTAAAAGGGGAGGTGGATGGTGGTACTATTAGTAGAATTGAATCGTGTTGGAGAAGTTGGCTTGAGAAAAAAGGTACTAATTTTTATGTTGACATTGAATTGGACCTGCAGGCGCACCATCCATGTGAAAATGTTTATGAAATATGTAATGGAAATATAGAACTCTGGCTTAAGAAATATCAAAGGAGGTGCTGTAGATGGGAGCCATTCTGTTAAAATTTGTAATTGAATCCATAAGATTACCAAATAGGAAAGTGTAGAGACTAAAGAAGAGGCTGTGATCTTGGGAAGTATAAATTTTTGAAAACGCCCGTACACTTTCAGTCAGGGAAGAAAGCAAGCATTGTGTGCCTATGCATTCTTTAAAAATCTAATAATTTATATATCAGGGTTTGACACACCTTTTCCATGAGTCAAATGTGGTCCACTGCTTATTTTGTAAATAAAGTTTGTTTTGAACACAGCCATGCTCATTTGTTTGTGTATTGCCTCTAGTGACTGCCTTTGCACTACAAAAGCAGAGTTGAATAGTTGCAACAGAGACCATATTGCCTGTAAAGCCCAAAATGTTTACTCTCTTGGCCTTTTCAGAAAAAAACTTTCCAGTCTCTAATACATGTGAATGCAGAGTGTAAAGTGAAAATTCTCTCATTTTCCTGCAACTTTTTACTTAGAAAATTTTCAAACCTAGAGAAAAGTTCAAAAAACAGTATGATGAACAGCTGTATGCCCTTTCTATAGATTCACTACTTTCCAGCAATTTTGCTACATTTCTCTTGTGTCTCTAAATAGACTTACACACATGTTGTATGTCTGTATATGTGTGTGTGTTTTGCTTGTCTTTGCTGAACCATTTGAAAATTGCTTGTATACATCATGACACTTTACCCCTAAATACCTCAGCGTGTATCTTCTAAGAATAAGGCCATTTTCATATTTAACCACGATTCCATTTTCACACCTAAGAAAATTAACACTATTTCAAGAATATCTAATATATAAACATTTAAAAATGTTCCTAGTTGTCCCAAAATGTGTCTCTCATATCTTTTTTCTTTTCTTTTTTTTTTGGTGAGGAAGATTATCCCTGAGCTAACTTCTGTTGCCAATCTTCCTCTTTTTTTTGCTTGAGATTGTCCCTGAGTTAACATCCATGCCAGTCTTCCTTTGTTTTTGTCTGTGGGATGCCACCACAGCATGGCTTGATGAGCAGTGTATAGGTCTGCCCCTGGGATCTGAACCCACCAACCCCGGGCCACCGAACCAAAGTGCATGAACTTAACCACTATACCAATGGGATGGTGCCTTCCTTTACTTTTTTAAGTCCAGGACCCAATCTGGGCACACTCACTGCATTTGATTATGTCTCTTTGGTCTCATTTGTTTAGAACAAGTCCTCTTGGTGGTTTTCCCCATCTTTCATATATTTGTTTTTTTTAAATGTATAAAATTGTTGTCTTGTAGAATGTTCCACATTTTGGACTGACATAATGGTTTCTTGGTTTAGATTAAACATATTTGGCAAGAATATTACATAGGTAATATTAATGCTTCTTGCGTCATTTAAATTGGTACATAATAACAAGTTACCCCCCTGTTGTTGATAATGTTGCTCACTTGGTTAAGATGATGGACCACCAGCCCACTTTGTTGTACAGGAACATGTTTCCCTTTATAATTAATAAGTAATCTAAGAGTGATACTTTGAGATCATATGATGATCCATTCACTGAGTGGTTTTAGCATCCATTGACGATACTTTGCCTTACCTTAGATATTATATTGTTTGCAGTATAGTGATTTCATAATTCTAACATTAATTGGCATTTTTCTATTGAGGAAAACTCTTCCCTTTTCAAAAAAATAATACTGTGAGCTCATGAATTCTTTTATTATTCAGTGTATTATGATCCTTTACCATTGTTATTCCTTGTTCCTGATCTGACCAGTAGGAATCCCTTCAAGCCTGCTCATACCTATGTCTTTTTGATGTGATTCCCTTAGTCTTCCAGCATTTCCTTGTTTTCTTGAACAGTCAGATGTTCTAGGTTCACCTTCAGCTTTCCTTTGCCCCAGCCCTGGAATCAGCTAGTTCTCTGAGTCCTTGTTCTTTTTAGTGGGCAATTAATTGTATTTAGAGACCAAGATCTAGGTACTAGGTGTGCTCATTGCTACTGACATATATTTCTAGGCCCTTCCAATGGAAAGAGATAGGGAGACATACAACCACGAGTTCATATTGGTAGTTCCAGTTCACATCCAGCGCCACAAGGTTTCTCTTCATCTTCCTGCATTTCATATTTGTATCTCTGTTTTCCAACATTGAAAACCCAGATTGTCAACAACAATATGCCATTACTGACAACAAACCTATTCAAGATTTTAGGGCCGGCCCCGTTGCCGAGTGTTTAAGTTCACACACTCCACTTTGGCAGCCCTGGATTTTGCTGGTTTGGATCCTGGGTACAGACATGGCACCACTCATCAGGCCGTGCTGAGGCGGCCTCCTACAAGCCACAACTAGAAGGACCTACAACTAAAATATACAACTATTTTGTACTGGGGGGATTTGGGGAGAAAAAGCAGAAAAAAAAAATTCAAGATTTCTTTGCAATTATATGTGTACTTAGAATATATCCTACTAAGGATATATTACTTGTATTAACTACTTTATTGATTTAATTTTGTTTTTTTTTAATTGAAGAACAGTTACATGATTCACAGTTAAAATTACATAAAACATTTACTCAGAGAACTCTTCTATCTGCTCTTTCCCTTTCTCACCCACCTTCCTTGGGTAACCACTTGCCTTAGTTTTTAGTTTATCCTTTGTGTGTGTATGTGTGTGTTTCCCTCAGAGAAGTAATAAGCAGATACTTATATTATTTTCCTTTATTTTTGCTAAACCATTGTATATCTTTTGTGTCTCTCTCTTTTTCACCTGATATGTGCTAGAAATCGCTCTATTTCTGTTGACAGAGATTTTTCGTATTCTTTTTTCTCTAGGCTTTCCACATAGTACTCTCTTATGTGGCTGTATCATAGTCTATTTAACCAGTCCCTTATTGACAGGAACTTTGGTTATTTCCAGTGTTTTGCTATCACAAATAATGTTTCAGTGAAAAACCATGTGCATCTGTGTGGTTTCATATTTGTGGAGGTTTGTCTTCAGGGCAGATTCATAGAAGTGAGATTACTGGGTTAAGTGGTAAATGAATATGAAGATGTGTTAGCTATTGCTGGATTTCCTTTCATAGGTGTTGTACCATTTTGTACTTCTACACTCCTACCAGCAATGTATGAGAGAGCCTTTTTCTCTGCAGCTCCCAGTGGAGTTTAAGGTTTTGAATTTTGCCACCCTGGTAGGTGAAAAACCTATCTTAGTTTGGTTTTAATTTGCATTTCTGAGTGAAATTAAGTACTTTTTCATATGCGTAAAGGCCATTGTATATCTTTTTATAAGGAGTCATCTATTCGTGTCTTTTGTTCATTCTATCGTGTTTTTATTCTTTTTTCTCTTAATTTTTAAGATTCTTTTATATATTAGGTTTCTGATGTATTTTAACAAATAGTTTCTCTCAGTTTATTGTTTGCCCAAGTCTTTTGACCTTAATATGGTGTTTTTATCTGCAAAGGTTTTTTTTTTTTTGCTGAGGAAGATCCACCCTGAGCTACCATCTGTGCCAATCTTCCTCTATTTTGTATGTGGGTCACTGTCACAGCGTGGCCACTGACCAGTGGTATCGGTCTGCACTCGGGAACTGAACTGGGGCTGCCGAAGCGGAGCACAGTGACCTTAACCACTAAGCCACAGGGCTGGCCCCAATAAAGAGTTTTTTAAAAAATATTTTTCCTGCATGCCTGTATATATATATATATATATATATATATATTTAAATATAAATGGAGCACACTGTACTTAGTGTTTTATAATCTGCTTTTTTCACATACTAAATTATTGTTTTCCTTTCATGTCAATTTGTATTTCATCATATTGATGGTCCATAATTTATCTAAATAATTATTAAATAATTTCCTATTAATACTAGCACTTAGGTTATTTCCAGGTTTTTGCTTTTTATAAACACTTGCTCTGATGAGCGTTCTTTTATAGATATCTTTTTGTACTTTTCTTTAGGATAAATTTATTAAAAAAAGGAATACTTTGATCAAGGTATATGGACATTTAAAATTTATATACAATTCTTGGTTTAATGTCAGTTTAGTAGATGGACTATTTTATTGTTCTAGTTTATGTTTCTTTGATTATCTGCAGGGTGAAACATAGGAAGCAGTCATTATTTTTGTAGGTCAAGTATTTACAATTTCATGCAGTCCAACTGAGTATCTATGGATTATTTATACTTTTCTGATTTGCCTGTTCATGTCTTTTGTCTGTTTTTCTGTTTAGTGTTTTGATTTTTTGTTCTTATTTCAAGAGTTCTTCATATTAAGAAATTAACCCTTTCTCAGTGTATTGTAAATATCTTTTCCATGCAGTCTTTGTTTTGTTTTACCTTTGCTCATGTTGTTATGGTTCTGAGCAGATATTTGACCACAGAAAAAAATTTAATAGTGTCTTTTCCTCTCTCAAGTCTGTTTTTGTCTTGCTTAGAATGAATTTTACCACCCTAAGATTATAAAAATCTTCTACTATGTGATTTTCTAATACTTTTTTCGTTTTTTGAATTTAGATCTTTAATTCTTCTGAAATTTATTTTTCTATATGGTGTGATATTGGATAGCCAATTATAATCTATGGAATAATCCTTCCTTCCCAGTTAATTTGAAATGCCAATTTTATCCCAAATAGTTCTGTTTGAGTTTTCTGTACAATTATTGAGCTATTTTTTCTTACCCAGTGTTGAATTGTTTAAAATATTTTAACTTTGTAGTACATTTTGATCTTTATAGTGCAAGTGCCTCCTCCCCATTTTTAAAAAATATCTATTAAATGTATTCTTCTACATGAATTAAAACCAATTCGTTAAATTCAAAAATAAGTTTGTTTAGTAATTGGAATTGTGTTGTGTTTAGAAATTAACTTGAGGGAAATATATCTTCTTTGCACTATTGGATCTTCTTATCCAGAAACATGAGTTTGTTTAGTCAAAGCTTTTATGTCGTTCAGTGAAGTTTTATTGTTTTCTTCCTTTGGTTCTTACACATTTCCTTTTAAATTATTTCTAAGTTTTTTGTTTTAGATTTGATAGTATTTTGGACGGGTCTTTTTTCCCCCACTTCCTGATTTATTTGGAGTATGGAAAAACCCTTGTTATTCCATATTTATCTCCTATTTATTCACCTTTTGAACTCTCATATTGTTTCTAAAAGATTTTCATTTTGTTATCTTGGGTTTTTCTAGGTCAATGATGCTATTTTGTCTTTGTTTCTTCCTTTACAGTGTTTATACCTCATTTTTGTTCCCTCATTTTTGTTATATGACATTGGTTTGAACTTCTAGAAAATGTTGAATAGTGTTAATGGTGGCAAGGATCCTCATTTTGTTTTTAACTTTATTGCTATATTTCCCCGTTAAGTTGATAATTGCTACTGTTTTGGGGAAGATACTCTTTTTCAAGTTAAGTAAGTTTTCTTTATTTCTAGTTCATGAAAAGATGCTTTTATCTTTTTATGTATATATGAGTGTGTGTGTGCTTGGGTGTGATTTTACTTTTATTTTATTTTATTTTTTTAAGAAATGCTTCTTGGTAAGGAAGATTGGCCCTGAGCTAACAAATGTTGCCAATCTTCCTCTTTTTTTTTTTCTCACCAAAGCCCCAGTACATAGTTGTTTATCCTAGTTGTAGGTCATTCTAGTTCTTCTGTGTGGGACGCTGCCACAGCATGGCTTGATGAGTGGTGTGTAGGTCTGCACCCAGGATCCAAACCAGTGAACCCCGGGTTGCCAAAGTGGAGTGCGCAAACTTAACCACTCGGCCATGGGGCCGGCCCCTGCTGTTATTTTTTAAATCAGGACTAGCTGTTGAATGTTTTAACACTTTTTCATCATTCTAGTGATTTTCCTACCCGTCTTTGCTTCCCCTCCATCTTTTCCATTCTTCCCTTCCACATCTCACACTATGCAGTTGTTGGGTATTTTGCATCATGTCCTTCATTGCTCTTTCAATCTTTTCTGATTTCCCCTGTTTTGTATTAGGAGTCTACATTCAGAGAGAATGGTACAAGGGGTTTTCCAATTTTAACTACTTTATTCATTAGTGTTCTCTCTACTGCTTTTCCCAGTGTTTTTTATTTCAGTAATTACCTTTTTGTCTCCAAGAACCGCCTGTTTTTCTCAGAGCTGCTTTTTTCATAGCACTTTGCCCTTTTTTATTGATTTAGCATTCTTTCATTATCACTGAGAGTATTACTTAGAATTGTTCCAGCTATAGAATTTGTTTCACCAGGAAACCATTTGCTCAGATTACTGAGTTTGTCCTTATGTTTGAGCTGTAGACTTTACATTTCTGCCTACTTATAGAGAAGAAAGACTAGATTTGATCAATATGTAAAGAGCTCTCTCAGTAATTGTGTGCATTTCTTTTCCTTTTCCCACAAGGTCTTCCTCTGCAGAGTCTGTGAGGTAACTGCAGTCTAAAGGCAGACCTCATTTCCGAGTTGAGATCTGACTACAAAGCAGATGAATCCCTTGAGCAGGGTGTGGTCTAGTGGTCCTTGGGCTGTGTTTGCTTATCTCACTTACTGTGTTGTCAGTGCAAACCGAAGCCAAGTGAAGTTTTGGATAAATGCTATATGAACATTTTATGTATTTTAGGCTCTGGGGGATTCTTCAAACATGTTGGCTTGTTTCCACTCTCCCAGCCTTTGCCAGAGAATCTTAGGGCTGCCTTCATTCACTTAGGGCTTTAATTAGCAGTAGTTAAGTAGAAACAGAGTGGGAGCCTAGAACTTGAGATTTTACTGCACTACTCAGTTGGTTTTTCTTCTGTGCTTATTGCAGCACTCCTAGTTACTGCTTTCTCCCCTCCTACTATACTTCTTAGCTTAAGAGACCTACCAAACAAATCCTCCACTTGAATTAGCAGGCAGAGCTCAGATACAGTCTGGATGATCATGGCTGCTAACAGCTCTGTTGGTAGATGTTAGCATGGTTTTCCAAGCTCTTTGATTCACATCTTGCCTCCTACTCCATAGCTCTTGCCATTCTAGGTTTTGAAGTATTTTAGAACCCACATGGTAAAACTCAACCACTGTCAGGCAGACCTATTTTTCACATGTGTTTAATCACAGGCATTTGAACATTATTGACTTTTCCCTTAATCTGAACCTGTCATTTTCTAGGAACTCCTCCAGGATTTTGGTCCATTGATCATATTCTCCTTAGTCTTCCACTGCTGTTATAAACTTTATCTCTTGGTTATATTTTTCTTAGTAATTTTAGTGGGGATTCATCAAAGAAGAAGGTAAATTAGTGGGGTCAGTTTACCACCTTGAAAACAGAAGTCTGTACTTGTGTTTAGGGGACAATTAGAGGGAGACTTAGAGAAAACATGGAGAATGGTAATATCTAACTCTGTTAAGTACTTTCTATCTATCCCAAGTGATTTTATGTGCTTTACTTGCATTTATTCATTTAATTCTCCCCAATTGCTGGGATATTTAGATACTGTTATTATTCTCCTCTTAAATATAAGAAAATTGAGGCACCAAGAGATTAATTTGTAGGAAGTGCTAAAGTGAAGATTCCAACCCAAGGATGTCTGGCTTCAAAGTCTGAAAGTAAAGTCAGAGAATGTTTTCAGTTCCTTTGAGGAATTTCCTAAGGGAAGAAAGAAAGTGTTATCAATGAAATTTGATAAAAAGAAAAATGGACAGTAGCTGAGGTGTGGCAAGAGTTGAAGGAAGATTTATTTTTAGAGTAAAGAGATTTGAGTATGTTTGTTGAGTAATGGAGAAGATGTAGTCATGTGCACAGAATTGAAAACATAATTACAAGAAAATACTCAGAGAAGGAAGATACTACTGAAGGCAAGAAGAGATGGATTTGAGGGCAAGTGACTGGTTCACCTTAGAAATGCAAAGAGATACTTTTTCCCCTGAAATAAGAGAGAAGAAAAAGATATTGTTGATGTGAAGAAACTTCATGGTGAGCAAAGGAGAATGAGGAAGCCTATGTTAAATTACCTACTTCTTGGCTAAGTAGAAGGTAGAAGTCCTTTGTTAAAAGAAGGTGGAGGGGTCAGCCTGGTGATGTAATGGTTAAGTTCATGCACTCTGCATCAGCAGCCCGGGGTTCGCAGGTTTGGATCCCTGGCGTGGACCTAGCACTGCTCATCAAGCTGCACTGTGGTGGCGTCCCTCATAAAATAGAGGAAGGTGAGCACAGGTGTTAGCTCAATGACAATCTTCCTCAAGCAAAAAGAGGAAGATTGGCAACAGAGGTTAGCTCAGAGCCAGTCTTCCTCACAAAAAAAAAGGAAGGTGGAGGAGGGCAGTTGGGAGGCAATGTAATTGGGTGCAGAGAGGAAAAGGTTTGAAATAAGTGTTTTGGAGAATGATTATCAGTTTCTGATAAACACTATTAAATTTTTTGTGACTTCTTCCAGAGAGTTCTTTGTGTATATAGGTAAACATTCTTTATATGTGTAAGATATGTATATATTAAAAGCTATAATAGTATTTAGCATGTCAAACATTATCATATTAAAGCTTCAAGAGGTCTGCTGGCAAAGCAACTGTTTTGTTTGTGTAATGCAGAGTTTCCCAGATATATTCTATCAATGAATATATTTTTCATGTAACACTTGTTAATTGCAAAACATGCTTTGGAATTATTCAGTTAAATCTACTGAGGGTAATCTAATTTGGTGAGTAGGAAGCAGCTTCAGATGAGTAGGGATACTAGAAGCTGCTACTCCTTTCATTACTTGAATCAGTCGAAAATTGGGAACATGTTATTGTTCTCAACAAAATTAATAATAGCTACCAGTTATTGAGAACCAATTGTGTTCTTTATATATTTCGTGTGTGTATGTGTGTGTGTGTTTTGGTGGTTTCTCATAGACATTATTTTCTTTGTTGCTGATGCAGAAACTGAGGTGAAGAAAAATGAAATTACTTATCGAGTTAAATGGTGGAGACATGATTGAAACACAGGTCTTTCATATTCCAAGATTGTGCTCCTTACAGTACAGTATATTTTCCTCATGAAAGCTTATAGTTTCTTTTAAATGGTAGCATGAAAGGAGCAGTTTCCTACCAGGTAGCCAACCACTGAGTTTTGGCCATAGACATGTATCTGTTCATTTTTTAAAGTAACATATATTATACCTAGACTGTTCTGGGAATTGATGTTATTTGTGTTGTCTGTGTTCTATCAGAAGTCATTTATTTCTGTTTATATTAATTATAAGTATGATTACTCAGAGTGACATACTGAAAAGTATTCAGGGATGTAGGCCATTATTTCCATAGCTGTGTTCCTAAGAATATAGTTATTACAGGTATTAATAGGTATTCTGAAAAAGGAGAGGGGGGCTCATGGTAAAATAAATTTTGGAAACACTGCATATTGTATATCCCCTTTGGAAAGGGCTCAGTGCATATCAGCAGATTAAAGACTGTAACAAAGAAACAAGTTTCCCAGCATTTTCCTAACCTATTTGATAATGGGATATTTTTTTCAAAGAATTTCTCTTAACATCTTAAGTCATTAGTAGTTCATTTGAACTCAGTTTAGTAAATGCTGATAGAGACTAAAAGCAAGTCTCATTTCTGGCACATCCCTTTCATCAGCTGAGAGTGTTTGATTGCTAGAGCTACTTAAGGATCATATTTGGATGTATTCCAAATGCATACTTACTTACTAGTAAGTATTCTAAACTTTAAATGGAGCCAATGCATCTTACTTCACGTTGCTTTTCTGCCACTGTTTCATTTTAAATACTTGATGCTTTTTTAGTACACTTCAGTTAAGTCAGGTATATTTGCATTTTTTTATTTTTACTATTTTAGATATGGGAGAAAGGACTGCTGTAAATCCAAGTGCAGATGGCAACATTGGAACTATAGAGGATGGTAGCGACAGTGAAAATATTCAAGCAAATGGAATTCCAGGAACACCAATTTCTGTTGCATATACACCATCCTTACCTGACGACAGATTGTCTGTCTCTTCCAATGACACTCAGGTATGAATAGGGGGAAAAAATGTTAATCTTACAAATTTATAGGCTATCAGCACTTTGTGGTGAATATATCCAGTTGATGATGCTGGCTGATTTCATTTTGGGGAAATAAAAACTGGATTTTTTTCTCATTGATATAAATCAAAGTGGTTTATTTCCTTAATATATTGATAGCTATATTTCCAGCTCTGAGGTGTATCTCATGTGTTCACATCTTTCCTACACTCCCCTTTCATTGAAATTACATTTATAAAGAATATTCTTAATCACATATTCATAGGATAATTCTGGTGTCATAGAACAAGAAAGAACTTTTAGAAATCTAGAGAACTTCATCTTACCTTTGTTCAGGGCTACAGTGAAGTCCACACTATGGTAGTGGTAGGTCCTCTTCATCCTTCCTACCCTATATTTTGTTTTTATCCTTATCCTTTTAGATAAGGGAGTCCTACTGTAAATCATTGCCCCATACACAGGGGTAAGTTTTCTTGGCTTTGTTGATCTTTGTGAATTAACTACTTTTAAACATTGCTTGATATCTCTCTTGTTTTATGTCTATCTGCTCAGAGTAGATAAAAAATAGGACAAAAACATAATATACCCAGTGACAGATAGTGGAAAGCGTAGTTTAGGCCATGGGTGAGGTATCATGTCAGAGGATGATGTACTAGTTTTTGTGAATCATAGTATCCACTGGGTAAATTTTAAGTTTATTTGGTGGCAAGGAGGGAATATTTTAAAAGAAAGCATTTTTTAAGGTTTTATTGTTGGGGATGGGAGTAGCATGTCAGATTAAAGAAAAATTGTGGCAAATACCTCGTCTGGTTTCCTTTCCAATAGAACCCCACTTATTACTGAATTGAATAAAATAAATAGAAGGCTGAAATGATTTTACACTGGTAAATATCTTTATTTACGTGGTATGTTAACTTCTTTAGGAATCTGGAAATTCTTCAGGACCTTCACCTGGTGCTAAGTTTTCCCACATTTTACAAAAGGATGCCTTTCTAGTATTCAGGTCATTGTGTAAACTGTCAATGAAACCACTGTCAGATGGACCGCCAGATCCAAAGTAAGTCATTAGCGGCTCTGCCTGACAAATACAGTTGTTTGTTTGAGTCTGTCTTACTTTAAGATAGTCTTCGGATTTTATTTTATTCTTCTTCTCCTATAGGACCCTCTGAAATATATTTTAGTGTTATTTTACTTATTAGAACATGTATTGAAAAACAATGAGTTCCAAAACTACTACAGTTAGATACCTTACACTATTTCCCAAAGCATACCGATAGCATTATAGAATTGTGCCTGATGCACAGTAGGTGCTCAGTAAATATTGAATGAATTCTTATTTCAATATTGTAAGTAACTTTGGAGCTAATATAGCTCTCCCTGTTTTCCAGCCTCATGCTAGCCTTCTGAAAGCTACCAGTTGAAAGGTAATAAAACCTAAGAGAAATAAATCTTAAAAGTCATAATGAAAGATAAGATATACGTTAAGGTCTGAAAAATGCCCTGAGATGATACTTTTCTCTGTGGGGAGCAGGAAGTACTTTGAGGTAGGAGTCACTTACTGACTTCCATCGAGTATATTAGTTTAAACCATAGTGAAATGCCACTTTTGTAAGTCATAAGTTGTCAAATATCTTTTATTTCATATGATTCAAGTGTAGCTAAATTCCTGCTTGAGATTGAGTTTGGGAGTTATTAGAGAGGCCCGCCTCTCTAATGTTGCAGCATGATGTAGTGTAGCCTGACAATTTGAGGAAAACTTTCTGGAAAAAGAAACTTTGGAGAAGGCCTGAGTGACTTTGAGAAAGGGATATGAAATAGGGGGAAACGTAAGCAACTCTACTTCATTAAAAAAACTCTAGAGCATTTCAGTTTCTAAGTGTCAACTAAGAAGAAAGACTAGAGACAGTTACAGTAAAAACTTTATAAGTTTTGGAAACCATATTTGTTATATTTTCTATAGTTTTGTTTTGTTTTGTCACATTGTACTGATTTAGTGAGAAACATCTTTTAGGCCTAAAAGCCTAAAATTCTAAAATCTTCTTAGGCCCAAATCCTGAGAGTCAGAAATATAATTTGTTAATTTTTCTGTATTTTGAAAATGCAAATTCTACAGAAAAGAGATTAAGGTAGTTCAGATTGCAGTATAAGCTCGATTATACCCTATATATTTTATAAGAATATATTTAAATATTTTTCAATCTTATTCTCATTATGAGGGGAAGAATAACTTTCTCATTAAAAAATTGACAGTTCACATCTCTATGAATTAATGAAGACCTGCTTTAAGGAGGAAATACCCTAAGAATTTGGTGTTATTACTGAAGGCCATTTTTGCCATGATTTTTAAATGTTATTGACCTCAAAAGCCTCAGATATTTAGTTTTCCCAAATCGGTATAAAAAATGGGATTTGAAAACATGCTAGAAACTTTAAAATGGCAAGAATGGAGTGATGTCACCAAGATGGTGACATAGCTTGTTCCTGATTTCATTCCCCTCACAAGAAGACCAACAAACAACTATTCAAGAGCAAGACACCACTGAGAGAATCCTAGAACACAGGGGTGAGGCTGAAGCACCCCACTGCACTACAGAAACCAAAAAAGACTGCATTAGAAGGGTAAGAGAAAAGACTACATGTTGACTGCCTTGCCCCTCCCCCAGGCCAGTGCAGCACCACGCAGAGGAGTCTCCTCTGAGCCTCTGGTTCCTCCAATGGGAAAAGGAGAACCCAGGCAGGACAACCAATTCTCCCAGAATTGTGGGTCACCTTGTGGGAGCTGGTACTCTGATCTCACTCCACAGGGATTGTAGAGGAATCTGCAGGGCTGAACCACTAAGAGTCTGTGACAGAGAAGCAGGGAGGGGTTTGCAACAACCAGCACATGGATCTTGGCAGACAGAGTTCACACCTATAGTGCCAAGCAGTAATCCCAACCTGTGGCTTTGTTCGTCTGTAAAACCAAGTCATTGGTGCACCATGACCAGGGAACTTAGCAGGATGCAGATCTGCTTGATTTGGTTTGTTGGAGAAGGAGTTTTGTCAGCCGTAGACCCTGATTTGCCCATGCCCAGACAAGGAGCTGAGTTGCAGCCCCGCTCACTGTGGAAAGTGTCTGCTGCCCACATCTGACCAGGGGAGCTGGCAGGAACACCTGGAAGCTATGTATGCCAGCACTGCTTGAGATGAGAGGCAGGGTGGGCAGAGCTGATCGCCCCCAGAGCAAAATTACTTCTGGGCATGGAAGGTTCCTGTGTTATGCACAGGCAGGAGGATTAACCATAGCCAAGGCTTAGAGTCGCTCTCAGCCTCTCCCAGTGAGAGAGCCTGCCTGGGAATTTGAGAGTTGCCTGGAGCGGCCTTTCCCCTTGCCACTCAGGCAAGGGAGTTGAGAACACAGGTCCACCCACCTGCTGTGGCTTCCTGTTCCATTTGAACAAAAGGGCTGGTGAGAACACCTGGAAGTTGTGTGGCCCAGCAGTGCTCAAACCAAGAGAAGGGCAGACAGAGCCAGTAGTTTGCAGAGCAAAGCCAGTGGACCTATTTGGCCAGAAAACTTGAGGCATGGGTCAGCTTGAGTTAATAACAACAAATAAGGAGCTTTACTGGCCCTAGAGCTGCTTCTCCCACTATGCCCAGGCAGGGAAATGAGTTCGTGGCCCTGTTCATTACTGAATACAGCCTCCAGCCTGCCTGACTAGGGAACCCACCCAGAGCTGATGGGAAGTTGCATAGTCCATCCAATAACCTTGCTTACAGTGGCACTTGAACAGAGAGCACAGCCTCTGGCTTTCCTTGCCTGTAGAGCAAAATTGGTGGCCTCACCTGACCAGGGAATTCAGTGCATGCTCCTGCCTGAGTCAGGTCCCCAACAATGAGCCCAACAGGCCCTGGGTCCTGTCCTGCTGACCTGCCAGGGCAGGGAACCGAATTCATAGGCTCATCTACAAATGACTATAGAACCCAGTCCTAACTACTAATCCTAACCAGAGAATCTGGGCAAGCAGGGAGCCGTTCCTACAGCCTCAGCCTCAGAGGAGTAGGGAACCAAGCCAGCATTCCTATCCAGCTGTTTTTAGCCAGTGGCATTTTCCCCCTTTTCCAACCTCAGAGCTCAAACGGTTTTCTTGCCCCAAAATAGACCCGTGGCCGAGTGGTTAAGTTCGCGTGCTCTGCTGCAGGCAGCCCAGTGTTTCGTTGGTTCGAATCCTGGGCGCGGACATGGCACTGCTTGTCAGACCACGCTGAGGCAGCGTCCCACATGCCACAACTAGAAGAACCCACAACGAAGAATATACAACTATGCATCGGGGGGCTTTGGGGAGAAAAAGGAAATAATAAAATCTTTAAAAAAAAGAAAAAAAAAATAGACCATAACAGCAGGCCTCACCTGCCCAAGGACATTACCAGCAGACATGCCCAGAAACTGAAACTGAGCTGACTGGTGAAGATCCGTCAGCCATAGCAAACCTAGTAAGTCTAGAAGAGAAACCCAGTTACTCAAATGCACAGATACCAACATAAGGACTAAAGATCATGAAAACCAGGTGTATATGACACCACCTAAGGAAACTAGTACAGCTCTCATAACTGCTCTTAAAAATATGGGAATCTATGAATTGCCAGACAAAGAATTCAGAATAATCCTCTTAAAGAAGTTTAATGAACTACAAGAACACACAGACAACTAAATGAAATTAGGAATACAGTGCATAAAAGAAATGAGAAGATCTTCAAAGCAATAGACCATCAAAAAAAAAAAAAAACAACAACAAACACATCCTAGAGGTGAAAAATACAGTAACTGAACTGAAGAATCAAATAGAGAGTTTCAAAAGCAGACTTGATGATGCAGAAGGAGGAGCAGCAACGTGGAGGATAGGATGTTAGAAACTATCCAGTCAGAGAAGCAGAGAGAAAAAAGAATGGAAAAAAGTGAAGAAAGCCTACGAGACTTATGGGGCATAATGAAAAGAAACAACATTTTCACTATGGGAATTCCAGAAGAGGAGGAAGAGGAATGGGCAGAAAATATATATGAAGCAATAATGGCTGAAAACTTTCTGAACCTGCGGAGAGAGATGGACATTCAGATACATGATACATGAGGCCCAAAGGACTCCAAATAGGTTGTACCTGCATAGGGCTACACTGAGACACATTATAGTTAAACTGTCAAAAGTGAAAGAAAAAATTTTAAAAGGGGCAAGAGAAAAGAGAGAAGTTACATACAAGGGAACTCCCATAAGACTGTAGATGGATTTCTCAACAGAAATATTTCAGGCCAGGAGAGAATGGGATGATATATTCAAACTATTGAAAGAAAAAAAACTGTCAACCAAGAACACTGTACCTGACAAAGCTATCATCCTTCAGAAATGAAAGAAGGATGACGACTTTCTGAAACAAACAAAAACTGAGGGAGTTTGTTACCACTAGACCTGCCTTACAAGAAATGCTGAAGGGAGCTCTTGGAGTGAAAGTATACTAATCAACATCATAAAAACATAAAAAGGTGTAGTGCAAAATTCACTGATAGTAGTAAATACATAGTCAAAGTTAGATTCTGTAGGGGCTGGCCTGGGGGTTAGTAGTTAAGTTTATGTGCTCCACTTCAGTGGCTTGGCATTCACAGGTTTGGATCACAGGCACGGACCTGCCACTGGTTGTCAAGCCACACTGTGGAGGCATCCCACATAAAATAGAGAAAGATTGGCACAGATGTTAGCTCAGTAATAACCTTCCTCAAGCAAAAGGAGGAAGATTGGCAACAGATGTTAGCTCAGAGCCAATCTTCCTCACCAAGAAATAAATATGTGTGTGTGTGTATATATATATATATATATACACACACACACTTTATTGTGTCATAAAACAATCATTTCTTCATTAATTAATAACTTATACATAATAGGTACTTAAAAAATGTTCACGAAGAATGCATGAATAAATCCATTAATTATTTTGAGCACGTACTATGTATAAGGCATTTTGTTAGAGGCTGGAGATACAAAGATAAAACATAAAAACTCATGTTAGAGAATGGTAAACTGGAGGTTTCAGTTACTATTGGACTTAATCAAAAAGGGTGATAAATGTGAGGTAGACTAGGAAGTATTAATAGTATATAAGCCTTGAAAGGCATTAGCATGAAGGGGAGATACTTGGCCCACTCTGTATTTCCTACTCTCACTGCTTCTAACTTGATTTATCTTTCCTAATACTCTTATTTGCTGCACATATTCTTAGATTCAGAGGCATAGCCGTCTTGGAAACATGACTGTGCAAAAATGATCCATAATATTATTGGTTCCAGTTTTGTTTAAAAGATGGTAAATGGGTAAATTCCCATTTACATGAAATTAAATATTCCTTGTCGGAGATTCTTAGATCCTTGAATTACTTGACACTGAATAACCATAACATTTTTAGGTGGAAATTAGGAGCACTTAAGTTACTATATGGTGTAAATGGGACTGAGTAGGGCATTTTTAATGAAGAAAGAAAAGAACCAGCTGCTAGAGCTTTTAAGTGTGTCCTGCATTTGAAAAGTTGCCTGGAATCAATCACCTTGGTCTTTTGGGCTTTAAGAGGCTTGTTTCAATGGGAGAAAAATTGTATTTGTGAAATCTGATAATTAAAATGCTAGATAGTGATCAGAAACATGGCACAGTATATTGATCAGGAAAAAATTAAGAAATTTAAGCTGACAATGTGTTTTTTAGCTTTTTCTTATAAAAATGTTTAGAATAAATGAGTAAGGTATTAAGAGATATAAATATCCTAAAAAGCCTTTTGTATGTATTTCAAAAAAGAAAAAAACTTTAAATGGTTACTGAAAAAGTAAGCCTGAAGTAGTGCTATAGCTTGTCAATTTAAGCAAAGCTTTCATTTATTTATTAGGTTTGCTGAGGAAGGTCTACCGTGAGCTAACATCTGTTGCCAGTCTTCCTGCATCGTGTACATGGGTCACGGCCACAGCGTTAGCTGACAAGTGGTGTAGCTCTGCGCCTGGGATCTGAATCCCGCAAACCTGAGCCCCCAAAGCAGAGCGCGCTGAACTTAACCACTACACCATGGGGCTGGCCTTGCAACCAAAACTTTTTATTAGTGTTTAGGATTTTTGAGTGGCATAACTAGGCAAAAAGTACTTTGGAGCTGTTAAACACTAAAAATACCAATTAATTTGAGAAGTTCACGATGATTTCTAAAATATGAAATATGCTTGTGAAAGACAGGAACAAGGCATAAATCTTTAAATTATTTTTCTTGTCTAAAGGAACAGTAGATTGATGTTAAAAATGTGTGAATGATTGTTTTCCCACTTAAAAAGTTCCTGAAATTATGTGGTACAAGAGAACATAAGTAGAACTACCCATTGTTAGTGACTAAGCTTATTCATGTACTGTAGTTTCTTCTTTATATTGTAGGGTTTTTTGTTCCTTTCCCTTTAAAAGTTTGTGAAATTATGTCGTGCCAGGAAATGTCTTTGAAACAACCTATTATTACCATAATGCTAAATCTGCCATATACTCTGCCTTCTTTTTTTTACGTTTTAGGTCTCATGAGTTACGATCCAAGATTCTTTCATTGCAGTTACTTCTATCCATTCTGCAGAATGCAGGACCTGTTTTCAGGACAAATGAGATGTTTATTAATGCTATTAAGCAGTATCTGTGTGTTGCTCTCTCAAAAAACGGAGTCTCATCTGTTCCAGAGGTTTTTGAGCTTTCTCTTTCCATATTTCTTACTTTGTTGTCAAACTTCAAGACGCATCTGAAGATGCAAATTGAGGTATGTTCCACATTTAGGCATTGTTGGATATTTGATTTGTTTCATGTTAAATCAGATTATTAATAGCCTGAGAAGTTTTTCAGAATGTGAAATAATATTTGTGTATTGTCATGTACTTCTTTTTTTCATTCACCTGTTCAACTAACATGTGCCTACAAAGTACTAAGTATACTGGGCAATCACAAAGGATGCAAAATGAAATTAAGACACAGCCTACAAGGAATTTATACTAGTTGAATGAATGATTCTGGTTGTCTTGAATTAATTTGATCCTCACAAAACCTTGCATTGTATATATGGTATGTAATTGTGAATTTGGTTGTCTTAAAAGAAGGCTCTCTATATACTTTGCGTGGTTTTAAGCCATTTAAGTTTTTGGCATATTAAAGAGGTGATCAAGAAGTATTGTATTTTAGGATCTTTGAAAATTTAATTTTTTCTTTGATTTTTTTTTCTATTTTAGGCATTATAGTCCTAAAGTTTTCTTCCAAGGTCTTTGGGAGTAGAATAACAGTTATGTGGTTCTAAAATATTTCCAGAGCCTTAGCGAAACTAAGTTAGGGAATCTGCCAACCGTGTCTGCATGTATCTGCAGATGTACCGATCCTTGATCTTTTGTTTTCACTTTCAAATAATTGAGTATTTGGAAATAGTACTTTATGTTTCATCCATTTAATGGGTGCTTTTTCAAAAAAGCATTTTTCATTTGTTATCTTTGGAAAAATATCTGTTCATATCCTCTGCCCATTTTTTGATCAGGTGGTTGATTTTTTTTGTTGAGTTGTATGAGTTCTTTTTATATTTTGGAAGTTAACCCCTTGTTGGATATGTGATTTGGAAATATTTTCTCCTAATGGTGGGTTGTCTTTTTGTTTTGTTGATGGGTTCGTTTGCTGGGCAGAAGCTTTTTAGTTTGATGTAGTCCCATTTGTTTATTTTTTCTTTTGTTTCCCTCGCGTGAGTAGACATGGTGTTCAAAAAGATACTGCCAAGACCAATGTCAAAGAGTATCCTGCCTGTATTTTCTTCTAGGAGTTTTATGGTTTCAGGTCTTACATTCAAGTCTTTAATCCATTTTGAGTTAATTTTTGTATATGGTGTAACATAATGTTCTACTTTCATTCTTTTGCATGTGGCTGTCCAGTTTTCCCAGCACCACTTATTGAAGAGACCTTCATTTCTACGTTGTGTGTTCTTAGCTCCTTTGGCAAAGATGAACTGTCCATAGATGTGTGGTTTTATTTCTAGGCTTTCAATCGATTCCATTGATCTTTGTATCTCTTTTTCTGCTAATACCCAGCTGTTTTGATTCCTGTAGCTTTCTAGTATAATTTCAATTCAGGGACTGTGAAACTCCAATTTTGTTCTTTTTTCTCAGGATTGCTTTGGCTATTTGGAGTCTTTTGTTGTCCCATATAAATTTTAGGCTTCTTTGTTCTATTTCTGTGAGAATGTCATTGGGATTCTGATTGGGATTGCATTGAATCTGTAGATTGCTTTAGGTCATATGGACTTTTGACTCTGTTTATTCTTTCAGTCCATGACCATGGAATAACTTTCCATTTCTTTATGTCTTCTTTGATTTCTTTCAATACTGTATTATAGTTTTCAGCGTACAGGGCTTTCACCTCCTTGGTTAAATTTATTTCTAGGTATTTTATTCTTTTTGTTCAGATTGTAAATGGGACTGTTTTCTTGACTTCACTTTCTGCTAGTTCGTTATTAGTGTGTAGAATGCAGCTGATTTTTGTATGTTGATTTTGTATCCTGCAACTTTACTGTATTTGTTGATTATTTCTAGTAGTTTGTTGGTGGATTCTGTAGGATTTTCTGTGTAGTATTATGTTGTTTGCAAATAGTGAGAATTTCACTTTCTCCTTTCCAATTTGGATACATTCTATTTCTTTTTCTTGCCTAAATCCTCTGGCTAAAACTTCCAGTATCATGTTACATAAGAGTGGCAAGAGTGGGCATCCTTGTCTTTTTCTTAATCTCAGAAGAAGGGCTTTCAGTTTTTCTCCATTGAGATGTTGCCTGTGGGTTTGTCATATATGGCCTTTATTATGTTGAGATACTTTCCTTCTATACCCATTTTATTGAGAGAATTTATCATAAATAGATGTTGGATCTTGTCAGTTTGTTTTTTTTTTTTTTTTTGCATCTGTTGAGGTGGTCATGTGGTTTTTATTCCTCATTTTGTTAATATGGTTAATGTGATCATTGATTTATTTGTGGATGTTGAACCATCCCTGCATTCCTGGAATAAATCCCACCTGATCATGGTGTGTGACCATTTTAATGTATTGTTTTCAATTTGCACATTTTGTGAGGATTTTTACATCTATGTTTATCAGTGATATTGGCCTGTAGTTTTCTTTTTTTGTGTTATCCTTGTCTGGTTTTTGTATCAGGGTGATGTTGGCCTCGTGGATTGAGTTAGGTAGCTTCCCCTCCTCTTCAGTTTTTTAGAAGAGTTTGAGAAGGATAGGTATTAAGTCCTCTTTGAATGTTGAATAGAATTCACCAAGGAAGCTGCCAGGTCCTAGACTTTTGTTTTTTCAGAGGTTTTTGATTACTCTTTCAGTCTCTTTGGTTGTGATTGGTCTATTCAAATTCTCTATTTCTTCTTGATTCAGTTTTGGGAGGTTGTATGATTCTAAAAATTTATCCGTTTTTGTCTGTGGTATCCGGTTTGTTGGCGTATAACTTTTCATAATATTCTCTCATAATCCTTTGTATTTCTGTGGTGTCCATTGTGACTTCTTTTCTTTCATTTCTGATTTTATTTGAGTCTTCTCTTTTCTTAGTCTAGCTAAGGGTTTGTCAGTTTTATCTTCTCAAAAAACCAGCTCTTACTTTCATTGATCCTTTATATTGTTTTTTAGTCTCTGTTTTGTTTATTTCTGATCTGATTTTTACTATATCCTTCCTTCTGCTGACTTTGGGCTTTGGTTGTTCTTCTTTCTCTTATTCTTTTAGGTATAGGGTAAGCTTCTTTATTTGAAATTTTTCTTGTTTGTTGAGGTAGGCTTATATTGTGATGAGGTACTCTAGTACCTTTTTTGTATCCCATAAGAGTTGGTGTGTTGTAATTTCATTTTCATTTGTCTCTACATATTTTTTCATTTGTCCTTTTGATTTCTTCATTGACCCAGTAGTTGTTGAGTAGCATGCTGTTTGGTTTTCACATATTTGTGACTTTCCTAGCTTTTATCTTGTTGTTGATTTCTAGTTCATAGCACTGTGGTTGGAAAAGATGCTTGATTTGATTTCAGTCTTCTTAAATTTATTGAGACTTGCTTTGTTTCCCAACATATTGTTTATCTTTGAGAATGTTCCCTGTGCACTTGAGAAGAATGTGTTTCTGCTGTTTTTGGGTGGAGTGTTTTATGTATATCTCTTAAATCCATCTGGTCTAGTGTTTCATTTAAGTTCACCATTTCTTTGTTGGCTTTCTGGTGGATGATCTATCCGTTGATGTTAAGGTGTTAAGGTTCCCTGCTACTATTGTGTTGCTGTGGATTTCTCCCTTTTGGTCTGTTAATAGTTGCTTTCTATACTTCGGTGTTCCTGTTTTCGGTGCATATATGTTAATGTTAATAAGTATTATGTCTTCTTGGTGGAATATCCCTTTTATCATTATACAATGCCCGTCTTTGGCTTTTATTATCTTTTTTATTTGAACTCCACTCTGTCTGATATAAGTATGGCTACACCTGCTTTGTTTTGTTTGCCATTTGCTTGGAGTATTATCTTCCATTCCTTCACTCTGAGCCTATGTTTGTCTTTAGAGCTGAGAGATGTTTCCTGGAGGCAGCAAATTGTTGGGTCTTTTTTAATCCATCCTGCCACTCTGTTTCTTTTGATTGGTGAATTCGGTCCGTTTCCATTTAGAGTGATGATTGATATATGAGGGCTGAATATTGCCATGTTATCTTTTGTTTTCTGGTTGTTCTATATTTCCATTGTTTCTTTTCCCTTGTATTTCTGACTGCCACTTCACTTTGGTGGTTTTCTGTGATGGTTTTCTCAATATTCTGTTTTTTATGGTTTGTGACTCTGCTCTGATTTTTTGTTTAGTGGTTACCATGAAGTTTGTATAAAAGATCTCATAGATGAGATGGTCCTTTTTCTGCTGATAGCTTCTTATCTCCATTAGCCTAACCAGGTTCCATCTATTTCTTCTTCCCCTTCTATGTTTTTATTGTCACAAATTACTCTTTTTTGTGTTTTGAGTGTGGGGTTAAATTGAAGCATTTATAGTTATTTTTGATGCGTTCTCTCCCTTTATCTTTTATGTTATTCTTAAGTGTTTGCTAACCTGTTCTGATATAGAGCTGCAATTTTCTGATTTTGTCTGTTTATATCCTTGCTCAAAGCTTTTTCAACCTTTGCCTTTTTGTTTCAGGTAGGAAGGCTCCCTTCATTATTTCTTATAAGACATGTCTAGTGGTGATAAACTCCCTCAGCTTTTGTTTTATCTGGGAAACCTTTTATTTCTTGTCATATCTGAAAGATAATTTCACTAGATAGAGTATGCTTGTCTGATAGTTTTGTATTTCAGCATTTTGAATATATCACTCCATTCTCTCCTAGCCTGTCTGAGGTTTCTGCTGAGAAATTTGCTGAAAGCCTGATGGGGGTTCCTTTGTAGGTTATTTTTGCCTTTCTTGCTGCTGTTAATATTTTTTCTTTGTCATTGACTGTTGACAGTTTTAATATTTCATGTCTTGGAGAAGGTCTTTTTACATTGATGTAATTAGGACTTCTCTTGGCTTCATGTGCTTGTATATCCATTTTCTTCCCTAGGTTCGGGAAGTTCTCGGCCATTATTTCTTTGAACAGGCTCTTGCTCCTTTCACCTTCACTTCTCCCTCTAGAATACCTGTAATCTTTATGTTACCTTTCCTAATTGAGTTGGATATTTCTCAAAGAATTTCTTCATTTTTTTAAAAATCTCAGTTCTTTCTCTTCCTCCAGCTGAATCATTTCTACGTTTCTATTTTCATCGCACTAATTCTCTCCTCCATAAGGTCTACTCTGTTTTTTATGCCTTCTGGATTATTTTTTATCTCATTGTGTTCTTTATATCCAGAATTTCTGGGGTTTTTTTTTTTCAGAGCTTCAGTCTCTTTGCTGAAGTATTCGTTTTGTTCGTTAATTTTATTCCTGAATTCATTGAATTGTCTTTCTGAGTTTTTTCTAACTCGTTGAGTTTCTTTATGACAGCTATTTTGAATGCTCTCTCAGTTAAATTATAATTTTCTGTGACTTCAGGTTTGGTTTTTGGAGAGTTGTCATTTTCCTTCTGTTCTGCCATGTTACCGTTGTTCTTTATGGTGTTTGATGAATTGATCCTCTGCCGGTGCATTTGTAGTAGTAACCACCTTTCTTACTTGGGTACAGCTTCAGTTACTTTGGTTCTGGTCACCTTAGTCTCGTGTTCCTCCACTGTCTCTCTGTGGGCTTGGATGCTGCGGTGCCATGCACCACATGCACTGCTCTTCTTGGCTCATCTTGGGGTTATGATTGCACACTGCTGTCTGGGCTGCTAGGTTCATGAGTGTCACTGTCTCTGGCAGGGGTTTGGGGACCTGGGAACTTGTATGCAGCCTCCGTTGCTGGTGGAGCTGGTGCTGGGGTTGCCACCACTGTGGGCTAGGTCACTGCTTCTGCTGTGGTTCCTGATGCTTCTGGTCACAGGTTCCCCCAGCCACCGCTGGGGCTGGGCACGGGCTGGTTTTTCTCTTCCCACCCCATCTCCTTGTTGTTGTGCCAGTCAGGCTGCTCTGTGATCATGGTGGCCAGGTGGCTGCCACTCGGTAGGCGCATTTGCATGGGCAGTGCGGCTGTGGCTTGGTTTGGTGCTCCTGCAAGCCAGGCTACCACCACTCCATGGGTGTTTGCACACAGGCTAGGCTGCCCCTGTCTCCGCTCACGGTCACGCTAGCCCCTGTGTGAGGATATACGTCCTGGATTGCGGCTGCCATGGAGGGGGGAGGTGGCTGCTCCCCTAGTTCCACTGCTTGTTGAGAGTCCAGTCGACCCATCTGAGGATGTATAACTGAATGGATCTCTCAGGTGTTCTGTTGTGCTGTGTAGAGAATCCTCTCTTGGTTTATAGATGTTGTAATTTAGAGAGGCGAGACAAAGGGAACAACTCACTCTACCACGATGCTGATGTCACTCGTTTTATTCTTAAATAGTCACAGTTACTCACTACTGTAACGTATGCTCCTATTGGACACCACACAACTTCTTAGACCTCAGAATCAATTGGGACACTGCCACTCTCATTTTCTATTCTTCATTGATTTTCATGCACTACCTGCTTATTATCATAACAACCACTAAAACCCAGGTTTGCAAAAATAATGATGTGGTTGAATGAAATGTAGTGTGATCCAACTGATCTAATTCTGAAACTGAATGATCTTGCAAGGTATCTAACAGATGTATTTCCCTCTGAATTTTCCCTCAGAAATTCTCATGGCATTCCTCTGAGTTTACTGCAGCATTCTAGAGTGCTTTGGTGCAGTGTTTGGGAACTGTGGCCATAAATATTTATTGAATGCCTACGTATGCCATGTGGTGTGGACACAGTTCTTAGCAAGAAAGACCTGGTCCCTTCTCTCTTAGAGCTTACAGTCTTACAGGAAATTCTGACATAAAGCAAGTAATAGAAATTTGTTGAATTTTGTGAGAGAAAAGCTTGTTACAAGGGTACCTCACCAAATTTGGGTGAGAAAATGTTAGTCATCCTATATTATAAATATGAATTTCTGGTTTCATAATACATATGTTCCATAAATGTTTAAATGTTGGTTTTGGTTTTGTTTTCGGTCATCTCCTTAAGTCCCAGTCACTTTTCCAAAATAAATTTGCATCTGAAAATTCTGAGCTATTAAATTGAAATTTATTTCATTAGATTGAAAACTTTTGTGCTTGACATTATTCAATGTGAAGAATAGTGATAAATAGTTTATAGTTTTCGGACGGTAGAGATTTCCACTTGTGTGACTAATTATAAAAATATAGCAGCATGTGAGAATTAGATCCTTATTGTGTGTGCATTACAACATCAGTTACTTTTTAATCTAGGAACAATTAGGCTTGCCCTGTACTATAATATCTGGAAAATATAGCTGATGAACAGAGTATATATTCTCTTCTTTTAGAGGGTTAAAAAATGAAGTATGAGTTATATTAGTTTTGTAAATATATTCAAGAAATTATCACCCAGAGGAACTCCAAATGTTTGCAGATTTCTTTTGTAGTGGCTGTGTGATAGCAAACAAAACACAGCAATGTGAAGTGCGGTGCTCCTATTGCAGGGGCTCGATTAAGTCAACCACCCAAGTTACTTTAGTCCTGACGTCTGAGAGATGGAACTCAAGAGCAATTGAACTCCGGAGGAGCCTGGTCCTAATCTTTGCTCTGCAGCTTTGGGATATTTAAAAAGTGATCACATATGTGAATCATAAACAGTATTTTAAATAGAAATTTTCTCCTAATTGTAGGTGTTCTTTAAAGAAATTTTCCTGTACATTTTGGAAACTTCTACCAGCTCATTTGACCACAAATGGATGGTTATTCAGACGTTGACAAGGATTTGTGCAGGTATTTAAAATTCCTTCTTTGTTATCTCTTTCTTATTATGAGATATTTGAAAGTCCAGATATAGTCATACACTAGAGGCTTTTGTTAAAATTAATATATTGTATTTTTACAGATGCTCAGAGTGTAGTGGATATTTATGTAAACTATGACTGTGACTTAAATGCAGCAAATATATTTGAAAGGCTAGTAAATGATCTATCAAAAATTGCTCAAGGACGTGGCAGTCAAGAACTTGGTATGAGTAATGTTCAGGTAAGAACCTTAAAAACATTTTCAAATTTAAACTATGCCAAGGAAGAGCTATGTGTTTTCCTTAAAACATCTTTCTGTTTTTATTCTTTTTATGAATAATTTTGTAGGAATTGAGCCTGAGGAAAAAAGGTTTAGAATGCCTAGTGTCGATTTTGAAATGTATGGTTGAATGGAGTAAGGATCAATATGTGAATCCCAACTCTCAGACTACTCTTGGTAAGGTGACATTTTGAGTTACAACTCTGTCTTTTTGAGTAAATGTTACTTTGGAGGATAGTTGCAGATGCCATTAAGCCAGTTTCATGACATCTTTATTCATTTAGCTGATGAAGAAGTATTCTCTATGAGTTAAATAACAAACTTTAAAATTATGAATTTCCCCACTTAGTTATCCAAACTTTTTGTTTTCTAAATCTTCCTAAAAATATTTTGAATATTGTTAAAGCGTTTTTATGCAGTTTAAAGGATTATGATAGAAGAAAAATGTAAAAACCTATATACTTTGAGAAAATAAAAGCCAGTATGTTTTGAGAAGGTTGAGTTGTTCCTTTGTGTTTGACATTTACTTTTACTCAGAGGACAACTCGTAGCTGCGGGGCTCCCCTGGTGTGATCTTAGGACTTCTTTGAGGGAAGACTGTTCCTCATGAGGCATGAGCTGAGAGTGGAAACCCAGTGGATATACAGCGCTGCAACTGCCAAAAGAACTCCTTTTTTTTTTTTTTTTTTTAAAGAGTTTCTTTTTTCTCTTTTTTAATCTTTTTATTTTTTTTTTTTTTCTGCTTTATCTCCCCAAGCCCGCCCTGTACACAGTTGTGTATCTTAGTTGCAGGTCCTTCTAGTTGTGGGATGTGGGATGCCGCCTCAACGTAGCCTGACGAGCGGTGCCATGTCCACGCCCAGGATCCGAACCCTGGGCTGCCGCAGCGGAGCACACGAACTTAACCACTCAGCCACAGAGCCGGCCCCCAAAAGAACTCCTTTTAATGGTGCAAAGTGTACACATACTCATTGCAGTGTTTTAATATCAAAGTATATTGTCTGTTATGGCACCTGATATTTTATTTGTATTAAGTAGATATCTAAATGACATTGAAATATCTTGCCTTATTTGAAATTTTTTTTTTGCCTTTTCCTTTAACAGAATAGTTTACTGTATCAGTTTTTTCTACTTACAGGTCAGGAAAAACCCTCAGAGCAAGAGACGAGTGAAATTAAACAGCCTGAGACAATAAACAGATATGGAAGTTTAAATTCTCTGGAGTCAACATCATCATCAGGAATAGGCAGCTATAGTACACAGATGTCTGGCACTGATAATCCAGAACAATTTGAGGTCCTAAAACAACAAAAAGAAATAATAGAACAAGGGATAGATTTGTAAGTGTCTGATTTTAAGGAGAAATGTTATTGAATATCCCTCTGCCAGTGCTGTGCCACCCTTGCCCTGGGTTTCTCTACATCTTCAGATTATTTTTATTCCCTTCTTACCACCTTTCAGTCAGTGAAATGGGTAGTTCCCCTGGATCCAAGACTTCTAGCAGCTCTCCTTATTCCGCTCCTCTTCTTCACTGCAGTCTAGCCCAAACATACCTTTGTAATACACATGAAATTAATTTTGCACCATATTTTATATGCTGTTGATGAATATCATCTGTGCAGTTTTGCCTTGTTCATTTAGCTCAGTTATAAAAGGCCCCATTGTATTTCCTAAGCAGGTGACAACTCAAAAATTTAAAGTATGAAACTTCTAATAGCTAGCATTGCTCCTTTATAGATTTTATATTTTCTCCAATTGGTTTACAAATGTGCTACTCGTGTTATTGAGCCATTGTTATTGATGTCATTTTTATGTTTTGGTAAGGTGGTAATCTCTTTTCCAGCCTGGCTACTCTGCCAGTCCCTGATCTTGTGCAATCAGTTTTCCCACTAAGCTATGTGATGTCAGGCTGCTCCCAGACTATTTCCTGTCTAAACACTGACATGCTACTTTCCTTCCTCTTATCACTCATCTCTTCTTTCAAAGAGATGCTATAAGGAAAAATGAATTTGCTGGCCTTTCTCCATGAATCTAGCACTGTAAACAGTTAAAAATTCCCTTGCATGTTTACTTGGTTTGCTACTTTTGCTGTAAAGCATTTCTTCCTGAATCTTAAGCAGTACCTTTTGGTGATTGTTCAAGTACCCTTTTTTTCAGTGTTGTTAAAAAAAGTTTTTGTCACAAAATGTACACTTATTCTTTGTTATAAAACCTTGCAAAATTGCATCAGGAAATAGCCATTGATATTCCTTCATTCTAATTTTTCATTCAGTATCTATCAAAGTCTCATCTGTTCTAGACATTATGCAAGGTCCTGTGGAAACTTGATGAATGAAACAGTCCTTGCTTTTAAGGGGCTCATGGTCTAGTATGTGTAAACAGATATTCATATTGAAATTCTGCTGTCACTCAGCAAACACATATTTGGTATTTGGGACTGTGTGCCAAGAACCATGAAGGCACTGGTCATTGTATTCAAGATTACAGTCTAAATATGGGCGAAGTATTTTTTTAAAATACAGTCATGCACCATGCAATTACAAGGATGTTTCCTGAGAAATGCGTTGTCATGCGAACATTGTAAAATGTACTACGCAAACCTAGATGGCATAGCCTGCTACACACTTAGGCTATATGGTACCAGTCTTATGGAACCACTGTCACATATGCAGTCCATTGTCGACTGAAACGTTATGTAGCACATGACTGTAGTACTGTGTGACGTCCATAATAGAGTGTTGATAACTCTATGTGAAGTACTTAGGAGTGAGAGGGAGTCTTTACAGATCTTCAAAGTGGGCGTCATCCTAGCCTCTAGTCCTCCTTTTAGCCACTAGACTCCTTTCTGCTTCATACTTTCATGAGAATGCTCTTGTGTTGCTGTGCTCCCAGTATATCTTCTACAACTGTTCCTTTCATGACAGCACTCTGTCCCGTCCCTCCTACCATTCTGACCGTTCCGTCTCAGTCTTGTTAGGGGTTCTTTATCCCCTGCATACATCTTAGCATTTCCAGGGTTCTGTCTCTTAGCCCTTTTCTTTGTTTACTTTGTAACTTCCCTTAGATGATCATGCTCTTTTTCATGACTTCAGCTACTATCTATGGGCTAACATCTCACAGCTCACAAGTGTTATTTTTAACATAAATACCTCTACTGAAGTCCAGACTTGTGTGTGTAATTGCCTGTTGGACATCACTGGATATTGCAAAGCTTCTCATAATCACCGTGTCAATAACTAAATTTATCAGTCTTCATTCTCTTCATAATCAACTCCCCAGTCGTCCTACCAAAAACAAAAGAAACAGAAAACTGTGATTTCTGTATTTCTTATTTAGGCTAGTAACTCCAGCATGCTACTAAATTTATAAGCTAGAATACTGGTAGTTACCTTAGATTTTCTCCTTGTATCTAATCTGTCACTGAATCCTGTTGGTTCTATTTCCTAAATAACTCTGCAATTTATTCTTTTCTCTCCATCTCCCACAGTTCTCTCAAATCAGATCATCACCATTTCTTGCCATGATTAGTATAATCTTTTAACTGGCTTACCTTTCTTTGGTCTTATTCACTAGTCTTTTCTCACACTTAGCTAGAATAATCTTTCTCAAATGAAAGTCTGCTTCTGTTTCTCCCGTCTCTTGCTTTTGGAGAATAAAGCCTCAGCTTCTTGTAATAGCATGTAATACCCTTTGTGATTTGGATCTTCTGGACCCTAGGCTTCATCACTTCTTTATCTCACCTCATTGTTCTAACAGTGCGGAGCTATTTGTTATAATATCATGCTGTTTTATGTTTTCATGTATTATTAGTATGACGTGTACCTTGCTGTCTGGGATGTTTTTTCTTACTGTTTATAAAAGCTGCAATCATTCTTCAAAGATCATTTCCACAGTCACCTTCCCCAGGAAATGTGTCATGACCGCTTCTATTAATTGGTCATTTCCTCTGCTGTGCTATCTTCTTACCTTGTGAATACATTAATTTGTTGCATTTTTACTGTTATAATTCTTTTAAATCTTGTTTCTTCAATTCCAGTCAGAGCTTCTAAAGAGCAGAGGTTGTGTTTATCTCAGTGAAAAATATTTTATTTTAATTTATATATGTGGTGATGGTTGAGTTAGGACTTGACAGGGGACTCATTAGGAAGACAGAACAGGAAAGGACATTTCAGACAAAGAGAATGGTATGTACAGCAGCACAGAGGAAAGGGAAAACATTTGAGAACTGTTGTTCAGCATGGCAGGGGCAGGGTTTGGGTAATAGCAGGAGGAGAAATGAGAGCCTTAGTTGGGTCCAGATTACAGAAGGCCTTATTATTCTCCATGTGAAGGAGTGTTTGTCTTGTTCCTCTTGGCATTGGCTTACTACTGAAGGATTTTAAGCAGAGAAGCAGCAGCATCAAATTTCTGTTTTGGAAAGATGACTTTGCCAACAGCCTGAAGGATAGATTAGAATGTGAGCAAAACAAGAGAGGGAGACTATTAAGAACTCTTGCAGTACCTAGGTGACAGGTGAGGAAGTACCAGAGTAATTATTGGGACAATAGAAGTAGAAGGTAAATGATTTGGAAACAAAGAGGTGACATTTGACTTGGATCTTTAAGTGTGAAGTAAGTTCCCCAGGGAAGGGAGCATGTAAAGGGCATGCAGAGGAAATAGACTCTGCAAGTGCATTATGTTTAGGGCATGAGATAGGGTGAGCAGGAGTAGATGAGAAAGAAGGGTTGAGAGAGAAACTGGAGCCATATTGAGAAACGTTTTGTCAGTCTATCAGTCTGTCAGTTTGGACTTCATTTTGAAAATGTTGAGTATCTGGAGTTTTTTTAATAAAGGAAAGAATGCTGTTAGATTGTGGTTAAAACTGTCACCAAAATTCAAGTTCTGTACTTTAAAATTAGGAAACTTAGAATTAATCAATGGATGTATATAGAATGAGGCAAGATTACTTGAGCATTAAGGAGAATAAATAGATTAAGTATGAGATATTTAATATTCATGTCCTTACTCAAGTAAGGATTTTTCTACTCCATGGCATTATCTGAAATTGTCTGTGAAATGATCACTATCAGTGATAAAGATTGCCTTCCATTTGAAACTCTAAGGAGACAAAAATAAACGTTGCCCAATGTACATTTTTTGTATATTCACACACTGATTATATTAAATAATCTATTTTCTGAGTGCTATTAGAAAATTAATTTACCGTAGTTTAAGATCTTCTTTTCAAATGGTTTTCTATTTCTAATGTTCCTATATCATTAACATCATCTAGATTTAATAAGAAACCAAAGAGAGGAATACAGTACCTCCAAGAACAAGGGATGCTTGGCACTACATCTGAAGATATTGCCCAATTCTTACATCAAGAGGAAAGATTAGACTCTGTAAGAATACTATTTTCATTTTTTTCCATAAAATTTCTTTTCAAGTTAATAATGATACATATTGTTGCCCCTTTAAAGTGCCCTCCTGCATATGTAAGTAAAACTTAAAGAATAACCTAGATATTCTTAATTTTGCTTTTTAATTTTCTAAACTCAAAAGAATATCCTGATTTTTTTTTAACACATTTAGTATGTTTATCTTTTAGCTTCATGTTTGAAATAGTTAACCCTGTAGTAAAAACTGCTTTTTAAATGACTGTGTGGCAAATGTACCATTCCATTAGGATATTAGTTTCTGTCTTTTATTCTTTAGACTCAAGTGGGTGAGTTCCTGGGAGATAATGATAAATTTAACAAAGAAGTCATGTATGCCTATGTGGACCAACATGACTTTTCAGGAAAGGACTTTGTTTCAGCCCTTCGTATGTTTCTGGAAGGATTCCGTCTTCCAGGGGAAGCTCAAAAAATTGATCGATTGATGGAAAAATTTGCTGCAAGATACTTGGAATGCAACCAAGGGTAAGCAAGGTTCAAATGCAAGTACTTACTGTTTGCTAGCTATGTCCAAGACGCTGTGCTGGGGAGCATCAAGAGACTCATAATCCCTAACCCCAGGGAACTTAGATTGTCTATGATCCTGAAATGATAAGACAATTCCATAAAAAATTGTAATGTGAGATAGAACGTGAGTCCTGAAGGAGAAAATTAAAAGTGCTGTGTGGTTTGAGGGATGTGTTTAAATGAAACTGTGAAACAATAAATGTTTATAACGTGATACGTTTATTTTTCCAGACAAACTCTTTTTGCTAGTGCAGATACTGCCTATGTTTTGGCTTACTCAATTATCATGCTGACCACCGATCTTCACAGTCCACAGGTATGTATGTTTTCTTTCAAGCCAGTTTTACAATAAATAGTAAAAATTAAATAAACTCTCTTGAATTCAATAAGTGATAGTTGAATTTTAATCTTATTTAGTTAAACCAGTCACCAAATTGGGGTAATGTGGTGTAGTGTACATTTTACAAGTGCAATTTCTGGTGGTAATTAGACTTGTAAATATCTGTAAAATCTGTATTTGTCTGTCTTAAGTTGACAGCTATATAAAGCTGAAGACAAATTTTAATCTAAGAATATGCTTATAGTTCTTCTGCCTATATTTATTACAGCATGAAAAAACATTGTATAATTTCAGACTTAAACAATAGAGTGATTAGTATAGTGATCCTTTATGTGCCCATCACTCAGCTTCTGCAATTATCAACTTAGGCCAATCTTAGTCTATTTATAGTCTTTCTCTTCCCCAGGTCGTTATGAAGGAAATCCCAAGTATCATATCGTTTCATGTGTATTTATTTCAGTATATTTATCCCTGAGAGAAATACTCTATTTAAACATAACCATAATATCATTACACCTAAAAATTAACAATAGTTTTTAAATATCAGATATCCAGAAAGTGTACAAATTTCATTGGCCTCATAAAATTCCTAATTCCTTCTTTTTTTTTTTTTTTGGGGGGGGGTGGGAATTTCACTTTCTACATAATATATTGCTATAATTGTTTTTTTTTTTTTAAGATTATGATAGATTACAACCTTGTGAGATTTCAGTTGTACATTATTGTTAGTCATGTTGCGGGTACACCACTTCACCCTTTGTGCCCTCCCCCCACCCCCCCTTTTCCCTGGTAACCACCGATCAGTTCTCCTTGTCTATATGTTAACTTCCACCTATAAGTGGAGTCATAGAGAGTTCGTCTTTCTCTGTCTGGCTTATTTCGCTTAACATAATACCCTCAAGGTCCATCCATGTTGATGCGAATGGAACAATTTTGTCCTTTTTTATGGCTGAGTAGTATTCCATTGTGTATATATACCATATCTTCTTTATCCAATCATCAGTTTCTGGGCGTTTAGGTTGGTTCCACGTCTTGGCTATTGTAAATAATGCTGTGATGAACATAGGGATGCATGGGACTCTTGGGATTGCTGATTTCAGGTTCTTAGGATAGATACCCAGTAGTGGGATGGCTGGGTTATAGGGTATTTCTATTTTTAACTTTTTGAGAAATCTCCATACTGTTTTCCATAGTGGCTGCACTAGTTTGCATTCCCACCAACAGTGTATGAGGGTTCCTTTTTCTCCACAACCTCTCCAACATTTGTCACTCTTGGTTTTTGGATATTTTTGCCAATCTAACGGGTGTAAGGTGATATCTTAGTGTAGTTTTGATTTGCATTTCCCTGATGATTAGTGATGATGAACATCTTTTCATGTGTCTATTGGCCATACTTATATCTTCTTTGGAGAAATGTCTGTTCATGTCCTCTGCCCATTTTTTGATCGGGTTGTTTGTTTTTTTGTTGTTAAGCTGTGTGAGTTCTTTGTATATGATGGAGATTAACCCTTTGTCGGATAAGTGGCTTGTAAATATTTTTTCCCAATTAGTGGGCTGTTTTTTTGTTTCAATCCTGTTTTCCCTTGCCTTGAAGAAGCTCTTTAGTCTGATGAAGTCCCATTTGTTTATTCTTTCTATTGTTTCCCTCATCTGAGGAGTTATAGTGTCTGAAAAGATTCTTTTGAAACGATGTCAAAGAGGGTACTGCCTATATTCTCTTCTAGAAGCCTTATTGTTTCAGGCCTAATCTTTGATCCATTTTGAGTTTATTTTTGTGAATGGTGAAAAAGAGTGGTCAATTTTCATTCTTTTACATGTGGCTGTCCAGTAAATACTAAGAAACTATCACTTAATTTCTGATATCCACTAGGAAAAAGCTATTTTTAAAGTCTTAGGTATTTTATGCTTAGTTTCTAGAAATATGCCTTGGAATACTTAGGGGAAATTATCTTTATAAAAATTAACCTATTTGCAAGAATTTCTTAGTACTTCTTAGGGATTGGAATCTAATGATATCTATTATTCTTAGGATTTGAAATAAACTATATACTTATTACTAATCTGAGTATTGGAAAAATTAAAATTTGTTTAAAGTTTGAGATTAACCTTTGCAATATAGGGGTTTTTTTTGTGCATTTTAAGATGTTTAAGGCAGGGTTGATATTGGAAAGTTTATACCAAACATATGGTAGAGGGATCATATACAGAGTTACTCCTGGTTTTAAACATCAGAATTCAACAGTTATGCATTTACCAGGGATTTACTTGGTTTTATATAGACGTTTTTTAAAAAGTCATTTAAGATTTTGATCTTTTAAAATTTTCCTTTCGCATGTTACATGCGGTGTAGCAAAAGCAGCTCACTTTTAGGGTTTTCATTATCTAGCATGGTACTTTTTCCATGGTTTTTATAAAGCAGTCTACAGATAGCTTATTTGGGTATCTTCAGAGTTTTCTGTCTGGTTTTTCGGTCTAACCCAAAAGTAGGATTATGTCTTCTACTACCTCCCTTTCTTTTTAGAATGTTACATTTTTAAATAATTTTATTCCAGAAATGAATTATCAACGTGTTATATATGCATTTGTGTCATATCTTCCTATACATATGTACCTTCTTGTGTAAGTTATTTTGAATATTAAAACTTCCTTTAATGTTCTTTCATAGTACCCAGATTGTTAAAAGTTTCTGAACACATCCCAGTTAGGGAGTATTATCTTGAGAACAGTATCCTGTCTTTGTGGCACGAGTTCCTGTCTGTAGAACATGTGCTTGGAGTCCTAATCTAGCAGTGGTAACTGCTCATAGTCATAGCGCTCCCCCTCAGACTGCTGGCTGGCCTCATGTGCTGATAGCAGCCTGCAGCTATAGAACAGCGTATGAGTTTCTGTGAAGCTAACTGGCCTGTTAGAAAATTGAATGCTTAATTGTGACTCCTTAAGATTTATGACTCAGGATCATATGACCTATAACAAATGACATCATTTTTAAAGAAAAAAGCTAACTGTAAACGAATCCTTTAAGACTAATTCTTCTCATTCTTAGTTGTTTTCAAAGTTACAATATAGGTGAATTTTCTGTGTGTGTGAGAGGCAGATTTGCCCCAAGCTAACATCTGTTGCCAATCCTCCTCATTTCTTCTTTTGCTTGAGGAAGATTAGCTCGGAGCTAACTTCTGCACAGTCTTCCTCTACTTTGTTTGTGGGATGCCGCCACAACATGGCTGGTGAGTGGAGTAGGTCTGTGCTTGGGATCCAAACCCATGAACCTGGGGTGCTGAAGTGGAGTGCATGGAACTTTTAACAACTGGGCCACAGGGCTGGCCCCTATATAGATGAACTTTAACAAGACATTTGTGTTCCTTTTTCACCTAGAATATTTATAGTTAGACTACCTTTTATATATAGTGAGAATTAATGATTTTTTTAAATTTGAGGTATATTTAAAACACGTTTAATTTTTTTGTGTATATTAATCTTCATGAGTAGTAACAACTGGCTTTAAATGATTTAAGCACTAAAACTAGGCACAGCTTAATTCAAGCACGTGAGAATAAAAGTCAAGAGTAGAGTGTTCTATGGAAGATGAGCAGGAGAAGAAAAGTAAGATTCTGTTTTATACTACTTCTGGAATCCCATTGTGGCAGAATTATTCTGTTTGAGCAGTACATTTTTATTTTGGGTACCTGAAATTAATGTATTCCTTACTCCCACTTCCTGGGATCTCCCACCCCTACCTCCCAACCCAGATCTACAAACATACTTTACTATTACTGCATATTTTCTACCAAGACTTTTCTTAGAGGTCTCCAGTTGGCATGATGCTAAACATATGCCATGCTCAAAATTTCCAGGTGACGTTAATCTTCTTTTAGCCTCTTATTGGCAGCACTTGTGTGATCTTTTATTTTGGTATTCCTGGGTCATTGTTTTCTTAGTATTTATCAGAGCTTCAGGTGAAATAGCTTTCTTTTATGTTTTTTTAGTGCCTTGACTCAAGACGAGTTTTTAAAATTATAATATGTTAGAGCTTTTTCCCCTTGAATAGTAATAAATTACATTTGAAAACTTTTATGGTAATATTTGTACATTTTTGTAGGAAAAGTGCTCCTCTCACCCTTTCTGACAAACTAGAAAGATGTTTGCAGAGTAATCTGAACTCAATGAGTGGATGTATTCTGATTATATCCTCTGGACATTCTGGTTTCTCTATAGTTAATTTTGCAAACTTATGATGACTTGCTTAATTATTACTCTATGCACCTTCTTACAAATTTACAGGAGCCTTATTTTTAGAGTTGTCTTAAATTCTTTATGGGAGGAGGTCGGAATATATTTAAATAAGTGTATCTTCAGAGATATCATAAGACTTCTGGGTTTTGTCCACCTGGATTTTTGGAGATAAAAAGTATAAACGTTTTGGCTGTGCTAGTTCCAAAGTTTGGTGACAGGGCTACACCTTACAAACTGCAAACCTGTACTCCACTAGTTTATCAAGGTGTGCAGTAGGATATTCCTGTTCAGAGTGCTCTTAAACAAGAGAGAACATTCCATGGATACTTTACCCTGATCACCTAATACTCAGTTGCCATGTTGAGTCAGTCAGATTATTATCTGGCTTTAAATAAATTTCAGTTGTTACTCTTGCATCCACTTTTATATAAAATCAGCTGTTAAAGCATTTGCACCACATTTATGTTCTTCTCAACTAAGCTTTGAGTTTTTTTTGGTACCATGTGTTTCTAATAATTGTCGTGGTCCTTTTTTAAAGACTGGCTAGAGCTCTTAAACCTTGGCCAAAACCCAATAATTATTGTCTCCCTGTTTTCTTATTGCAAATTATTCACGTGCACATCAGAGCAAGGTGAATTAGTATATGCCAGGATGTGTCTGTTCTACATTGCCTTCATTTTCTATGACTTCCTTTTTTCATTTTATTGTATGTTTTGTTGAATGTTTTCCACTTCCTGTCCTTAAGTATTTATGAATTTTCTTATATGAATATTCAAATTTTTAACATACGAGTGAACTTTTTATGCTAATTCTTAGGAATTATAACGGTTTTTCATTTCTAGGTTAAAAATAAAATGACAAAGGAACAGTACATTAAGATGAATAGAGGTATCAATGACAGCAAAGACCTTCCTGAAGAGTATCTATCGGCCATCTATAATGAAATAGCTGGGAAAAAGATCTCAATGAAAGAAACGAAAGAACTAACAATCCCTACCAAATCAAGTAAGCAAAGTAAGTATCTGAATCAGTTGAAATCTCATTGTTCAGGAGGAAAAATGTGAGAAAAACTTGATTGTTTTTCACTTGGTCTAGAGTAAATCAAGTGTTGTTTATTCTAATAAGATGTATTATAATGCAGGCATACCTCGTTTTATCACCCTTCACAGATACTGCATTTTTTTTATAGGACCCTCCACCAGCACAAAGATTATGACTTGCTGAAGGCTGAGGCGATAGGTAGCATATTTTAGCAATAAAATATTTTTCAAATAAGATATGTACTTTTTTTAGATGTAATGCTATTATATACTTAATAGACTACAGTATAGCGTAAACATAACTTTTATGTACTCTGGGCTGCCAAAAAATCCATATGACTCACTTTATTGTGATATTTGCTTTATTAGGGTGGTCTAGAACTGAACCTGCAATACCTCTGAGGTGTGCCTGCATACAGTTTGCTGAACTGTTTGTATTTTTTTCTGAATCCTAAAGAAAGATAGCACTGACTAGTGATTAATGGAAAATGCTACATAATATGTATGGATTAGTATGCGTTTAGTATATACTTGTCCTTTTAGCAGTTAGTCTCAGCATGGATTTAGAGGTCAGAGAGATTGTTTAGGCAACCCCATTAGTCAGACTTCAACTCCCAGTCTTTTTTCTTTTGCTTTCTCATCATCTACAAACAACATGTTTCCATCTGTTCATCTATTGTTACAAATAAAGGGAAACTGGAAGTAGGGGTGATTCAAGGAGATGGGGAAAGTTAGTCAGGGGGAGCTTGTGGAATTGGGAATCACTACTTCAGATGCACCACAAATTACATCACTATAGAGTTCCTAGATCTAGCCAGCATTAGGAGCCAGCTGTGGGCCTCGCTCCATTCTAGACATTCTGTACACTTAGGCAATGGTGATTAAATTAGAGCTAAAATCTGACTGCAGGAATGAGGTGAGGGTAGTGGCTCAGGAACATAACAATAACATAGAAAGAGGATTCCTGCCATTCTGAGCACTTCCACTTGGAAATGTAATCTCAAGCTTTAGCTAACAAAACAGATTGCAGCAGCAGAATTCTATTGACAGTAACAGAATTTTGTTGCTATTCTGTGGACAAAAGCAAGAAAGCTCTGTGATATGTATATTTCTAGAAGTTGATGAGGAATTATGAGATGAGAGCCAGGAGCTAGGAAGATAACGTTAGAAGGACTAGTGGAGTATAAACTGGCCTTATCTTTGGCATAATACACGGAATGATTCTAAAGAATTTTAGTAAGTTCTCCCTCATTTTATGGATGAGGAAACTGAAATCCAGAGAGGTTAAGAAACTTAGAATCATAGAATCTGTGAACTGAGTATGGTGTAGATACTTTGATTAAATCTCTACACTAAAAACCCAAAGTGGCAAACCCAAATCTTGAACTTGGCATCCTTGGCTTATTGCAGTCCAGTACCAGGCAGCAGTTTACTTGGTAGTGCTGTTTTCAGCACTTTTGCTTGTAACATTGTTACATAGATGGATCAAGACTGTGTATTCACACCTAAGTAAATGCCAATTCTGATTCAGTTTTCTTCCTCCTACCCACATTATAACATTTTCATATCCCTCTTTCTCTGGCCTATTTTGTATATGGGGGTAGGAAATCAATGAGAAGCTGGATATGGGAAGGAGTTGGTGGTGTGGTGAAATACTAAGATCATCTTGCAGTGTCAGGGCTACTATTTTCTTGTTAACTCAGGAAATGTCTTTCAAGCGTATGTCGTATAAGGATGCCATTGCCTTTTACCTCTTTTTTCTGGTTCTCTTATCCCATATTTGAGTTGTTTCCCTAATACCTTCATTATGACAGGTTTGTACCTACTCTCTTCCCTTTTCATATGTTTTCTGCTTATCCCTAACTCCTAGTTAAGGATTTGTTTTTCTTTTTTGAGGTGAAATTTGTGTAACATAAAATTAACTATTTTGAAGTGAATGATTCCATGGTATTTACTACATTCACACTGTTGTGTAGCCACTACCTCTGTCTAGTTCCAAAGCATTTTTATCACCCCAAAATAAATGCCTGTATCCCTTAAGCAGCTACTTCACATTCTCTCCCTCTCCCCAGCCCCTGGCTGCCACCACCAGTCTGCTTTCTGTTTCTATGGATTTACCAGTCCAGATATTTCATATAAATAAAATCATACATTATGTGACCTTTTGTATCTGGCTTGTTAGAACTATTTTTAATTAGTATTAATTTGTGATCTTTGTTATTTTACAGTAAGATATCAAAATAGCATTTTTAAATGCTTTATATTTTAAATGCTAATAGTATTTGTTTTTCAGATGTAGCCAGTGAAAAACAGAGAAGACTTCTGTATAACTTAGAAATGGAACAGATGGCTAAGACAGCTAAAGCGCTCATGGAGGCTGTGAGCCATGTTCAGGCACCTTTTACAAGTGCAACACATTTGGAGCATGTGAGACCCATGTTTAAGGTAAGAGTTACTAATAACTTTTGGTCGCATTATACATTTATGTATAATTTTGTTCAGCAATTTTTTTTTCCCCCTGAGAAAGATTAGCCTTGAGCTAACATCTGTTGCCAATCATCTTATTTTTTTTTTCACTTGAGGAAGATTAGCCCTGAGCTAACATCTGTGCCAGTCTTCCTCTATTTTTTTATAGATGGGTCACCACCACAGCATGACTGACAAATAGTGTAAGTCCGTGCCCAGGATCCAGACCCATGAACCTGGGCCGCCGAAGTGGAGCGCACCAAACTTAACCACTATGCCATGGGGCTGGCCCCCCAGCATGTTCTTAAATTAAGGAAATAATGTAGCCCATTAATGATAGGCTCTTTAGTGATACAGCCCATTAATGTAGACCCAGAAGCAAAAGCCGTGTTATATAGGACATGGCGTATGGAAATTTTCTCTTAAAGACAATGAGAAAAATTATGCACTATTAGCAAATAATAGGTGTGTGATCTTAAGAATTAAGAATAGCAAGATTTCAGAGAATGATTGTTAATCCTTGGCCTGGTTTTCTCTAAATGAGTTCTGTTTAAACCTTTGGAGTTACTTAAAATTTCAAAGTGATCTTGAGCTCTTCAGTGCTTCTGGCCCAGAAGGGTTCTGATTATGCCTAGAGCCCAGAAAGTAGAGTAAGGAACAAAAGGGAGCATTATTTATGCTCAGAGGTTGATCTAGTAAGAGTGATATAGTAGTCCTCCCTTATCCACAGTTTTGCTTTCCGTGGTTTCAGTTACCTGCACTCAGCCTCTGTATGAAAATATTAAATGGAAAATTCCAGAAATAAACAATTTGTGAGTTTTAAATTGCTCGCAGTTGTAAGTAGCATGATGAAATCCTGCACCGACCCACTGTGTCCTGCCTGGGACATGAGTCATCCCTTTGTCTAGTATATCCATGCTGTATGCCTTACCCACCTGTTAGTCACGAAGTAGCCTTCTCAGTATGATCAGATCAATTGTTATGGTATCGCAGTGCTTACCTTCAAGTAACCCTATTTGAATTAATAATGGCCCCAAAGTGCAAGAGTAGTGATGTTGACAATTTGGATATGCCCAGAGAAGCTGTAAAGTGCTCAAGGTGAAAGTTCTAGACTTAATAAGGAAAGAAAGAGTGAAAGGTCAAAGTTCTTGACTTAATAAAGAAAAAAATCATTCGCTGAAGTCGCTAAGATCTACAGTAACAACGAATCTTCTGTCTGTGAAATTACAAAGAAGGAAAAAGAAATTTGTGCTAATTTTGCTGTTGCACCTCAAATGTGTATGTATAGGAAAAAAACATAGTATATATAAAGTTCAGTACTATTTGTGGTTTCAGGCATCTGCTGGGGGTCTTGGAACATATCCCCCGTGTATAAGGAGGTCTGCTGTACTTACTGGTTCTTTAAAATTTGATTTCCTAGTCCTTCTTCACCTTCCTATTCTTTTTTTCTATCCTTTCTCCAAATTCCAAAAGAAGCAAGCAGGGCATCATAAGGATTGTAGGGAAGTGGAGGGGACTCTAGTCAAGTTTGAAAAGAGAAACTGGGTAAAGCATATTCCAGTTGTGAGACAGTGTGGTAAGGGTAAGATGGTCTGTGGAGGCTGAAGATCTTAACTGCAGTTAGCATTCACACCTTAACTGCACATATGTGTGGGGAGTAAAAGATGACTGCAAGATTTCTGTGCTTCCTTTTAGCTCTAAAATTTTGCAATTACTTCTACCCCTACTTTAAGGACTTTGTGATAATGATATTCCTAAAAGTTGATGAAGAATTATAGGATGAGAGTAGGGGGCTACGGAGATGTTAGAAGGAATAGTGGAGTATAAGTGGCCTTGTCTTTTGAAATAATTTAGAAAATGATGTTGAAATATAAGAAACACTTTCTATTATGAAATAAATTTTATAAAGCACCTTTTTGTTTTGTTTTGAATAATCTTATACCTTTATTTTTTCTTCCTAAATATTTTTGTTAGTGGGGAGGCAGGGAATGAAAAAAGAAAAGAATAAGGAAGCAGCCGTAATTCTACCGCTCAGAAAAAACTTCTTTTGATGTTTATATACTACTTTTTTATCTTAATTAAGCAGTTGTGATCATACTATGTACAGAATTTTGTATCTTGCTGTTTCTCACGTATTTCCCCATATCATTAAAAATTCTTCATAAATGCCTTTTATGATATATTCTCTGGATTAGTTATAGTTTATTTAAACATCTTCTAAACTAGACTGAGGAATCTTTCTCCTTACTGCCTTTTCCCTCTCTGGACACCCTCATTTCTCACTCTACAGTAGCGTCCTCCTAATTGGCATCTTTATGCCTACTTTTCTGCTCCTCTTATCCATGTACAAAGACCAGAGTGATCGTTTTAAAATACAAAATGAAATGTTACCTTCTTCCTTGAGGCCCTTCATTGACTTTGCATGATATTGTGGGGTATCCTGAAGGTCTGTAGGGTCTGTAGACCATGTGTTGTCTGGCTCCACCTGCCTCTCCAAACTCATCGCTAGATTTCATCTGTCTTTTACTATGCTGCGGTCATACTGGCAATCTTTCAGCTTCTAGAATGTCCTAAATTATTTTCTCTCTAGAGCATTCTTACAAGCTGTGTCCTTTGTCTAGAATGTTCTTTCCTTCTTTCCCCTGACTAAATGATAACTTCTCAGAGTTCTGCCCTGACCCCTCTAATCCAGATTAGGTCCTTTTTCATGACATGCTGTGCTTTTCCTTCATTACATTTATAACAATTTGTATTTATACATTTATTTATTTTAAAATTTAAATGTCTGTCTCTTTGCTAGACTTTAAGCTCCATGAAGCAAAGGACTACATCTGTTCTGTTCACTTTTCCCAATATCTAGCACAATTCTTGGCTTGTAGTAAGTGCTCAATAAATAAGTATTGATTGGGTAAAGGAATGAGTGAGAGATTCCTAGAATGTGGTATCATATTAAAGGATATAAACATTATTAAGAATCTTTTTACATATGGCCGAATTATATTCTGTGAAGGTTTAAACAGTTATGAGTGGACAATTTCACTGTCCTCTAAATATTATTTAGGTGTAATTTGATAGGAGAAATTGTCCTTAATTCCTAATGGAGTTAAACGTTTTTTCTCTGGCTTAAGAACCATTTATACGTCCTCTTTTATAACATATTACACAGGTTTCCAAGTAGATGTGCTGTTTTTTTACTTAGAATGTGTAATTTATTACTTCCACGTGGCACTTGGTATTTTAAAAGTACTGCACTTCACATACTTCCCACAGCATCTCTCTATAGTGGCAGTCCAGGTATAAAAGAGGAAGAAATGGGAGGTTCAGAGAGATTAAATAAATGGCAACATTAGGACTAGAAGTTAGGTACTGTGGCTTATGTGCCCTTTTTAGGGATTATAAACTTTTACCTCTAAACTTTCTGACATAAGCAAAGCTTTGGTAATTCTGTTTTTCTTAATGCTAAAAGCTTTTTAGATCTTTAGAAAATTTCAGTTGTCATTTCTGTAGCACACTGGTATAAGCATTTTTCATCTGTATGGATACATAGTTTTGCATCATCATGACTTATTAAAAGCAGCAAATTCTCTTGCTTCAGACATTGCAGTTGCACGCATACACATGCATATGCCAATATAAGTCTCGTCCAACTTGGAACCAGAGATGTCACTGATATCTCAATGTAAAATATTTGGCTACAAAAGAAGTAAGGCTAGATGATGTCTAGGGAGCAGGCTTAAGGAAAAGAGAATAATGTAATTGTTGCAAGTAGGAAAATGACTGAAAGGATTTTCTTGGAAATAAAAAGTCCGTGAAATATTGCAAGAGACAAAGCTTACAGAGAGATGAGTTCTGAAACCAGGGGTAAAACTAATATTTATGAATGTTGACTATTCCCATTTTTTATTGATGTGAATAAGTTATAGATGCTGTGCTTAAAATATGCCAGGGTCATCTACTGATTACAGTCTTGCTCTCCCACTTATTTAAGCCCAGGAAGCATTATATAGTTTTTCCCCTTTGTCTAAGAAAACTTTTCAAATAGCTGCCGAGAAACTCATTGCTTTTTTTCAGAACTTCCTCAAATCATTTATTGTGTGAAAGCTTTGAGAAATATTAATGTAGTATTATTGTAAAATTTAATTATCACTTGATGTCCATGTTTTAAATTTTCAATTTTTCTAGTTGGCTTGGACACCCTTTCTGGCTGCATTCAGTGTGGGTCTACAAGATTGTGACGATACTGAAGTAGCCTCTCTTTGCCTGGAAGGTATAAGATGTGCAATCAGAATTGCATGCATTTTCAGCATTCAGGTAACAAAGAATTTTGCCTTGGTAGCCAGTGTGGAAAATGTAAATTACTTATGCTGTTACTGTAGTTTAAATTATTTTTTTATGTCTGAATTATTACGAACTAATTTCAAGTTTCTGATGGAATTTAAATGTCTTAATGTTTAAGTTTCCAAAAAGTTGTGACGGGAGTAGTTCTATACCGATGCGTCTAAAATTCATCATCAGAACTTTGGTTTGCAGTTATTTTCTCTGTAGAATGTTAGCTACATACAAAGTTTCCAAGACTTTGAATTCCTAAATGTTAATTTGAATATTGTATTGAAATATATTGCATGTTTGTATTTATTGAATCATATTGTATATTTTTTCATATTTTATTTATATATATATCTCACTTTATAACTTTACCTAAGTCTAAGAACAAATTAAGAGAACCAAGTATCTGGTACACAGTTTTCTTGAAGACAGTCCCTTCTAGTAATTTATATGCTTTGTTTGATAATCAATTTTAGCCAAAGATTGCTTGCTTTCTTTTTTAAAACCCATTTCACATTTCATTATGAATGTTATGTCTTAAAAATAGCACAACGTGGCTGTAGAGAAAAAATGAGCAAATTTATAAATCAGATTTCTGCTCGTCTACACAGTACTTGAGATTTAAGTGCTCAATGAATTTTTTTTTACTATATGAATTCATTTGTTATCACTAAAATCTCATCTTGATTTGACATCTCCATTGGTTTTGGATTTTAGAAATTCATCCTTTGCTGCTTCATTTATCATCTGAAAATTTTAAAAACTGTAGTTTGTGGTATTGTATGTAATTCATGACTTGTCAGTTAAAAACTTGCTAAACAAGTTAACAGAGTTTATCCATAGAGAAGTAGAGATCACTCTCTTGTGTTTACAACCACGTAAATATACTTTCCTCTTTTTTATAGCTGGAAAGAGATGCGTATGTCCAGGCACTAGCACGATTTACCTTACTTACAGTGAGTTCTGGTATTACTGAAATGAAACAGAAGAACATTGACACAATAAAAACACTTATCACAGTGGCTCATACAGATGGAAATTATTTAGGAAATTCATGGCATGAGGTATAAGCACTTTATTTTCAACTTTGCAATTTGCTTCATAAAATGAGCTAATGCTAAATGTTCTATCACTGATATGCCTAAGTGTTTGGGAGAAAATTCATTCAGTACATTCGAAATAAGTACATTTAGCTTTTATAGTGATTTATAATGTAGCCTATGTTTAAATCCTAGCTGCATGCTTTTAAATATTTTTGTAAACATTTCTAACATGGAATTTAATTTTTTTTTTTCCTTTTCATAATTCAGATTCTGAAGTGCATCAGTCAGTTGGAGCTTGCACAACTCATAGGAACTGGAGTGAAACCTCGATACATTTCTGGAACAGTGAGAGGTAGAGAAGGATCTCTAACTGGAACAAAAGATCAGGCTCCTGATGAATTTGTGGGTCTGGGTCTGGGTAAGAATTTTTTAAATTATTTTTATAAAGTATCAAAAATTGTTCTTGACTTGCTCAGTGTATGTAATTTTATCATAGCAATTAAATGTAATTAGAGAGAGATGATATTATGCCTTTTGGCTAACCTTATGAGGAAAAACATAGATGACTAGAGAACTCAGTCTTTTTCCCTGGTTTAGTTTGCAGTGTTAAATGACCCTTATAGTCTTAATCTCATATTTGGGAGTGAGAGAAGGGTGCAATTTAAAATCACCTGCTTTTAAGACTAAACAAGTAACTTAAATGAGTAAAGGCTTCTATAAGATGATCAATAGTTGGGGTAACTGGAGAAAACATTCACCTTCAGATTTTTTAAAGGCAGTGTGCAGATCTAACCAAACTCTTCAGCCAATATGGACACTTTCCCACGGTTCCCTGTGTGCTCAGTATGGCCAGAAACTTCCAGATTTAACCCAATAGAACAAAGGGAATTATTAGTGAAAATGGATACAGAACAACCAAAGACAGTACATTTTTAGTCATAAATGGGAAGGGTTCCACCAGGGAAGAAGTAAAGGTTAGACTGTCTTTGACTTTGAGTGCTATACTTCTGGGTGTGAATTTTTCTGTGTTTCTTCCTTACTGTGTGCAAGTTATTTTAACTCTCTGACCTTCGGTTTTCTCTTTTGCATACTAATGGTAATATCTACTTACAGAGTTGTTAGGATTAGATAAGAGTATGTACAAATAAGCTTAGTACAGTGGCTGGTATATTAGTGGTGTCTGGATTAGTCTCTATCCATCTTCACCTTACTTCCAACCAAGAAATCTAGAAACAGGGCTTAGAGCAGAAAGGAATACATCTGAGATTTAGTAATATTTACCTTCTAAAGGCTTTGCATTGTAACATTATATTTCTGGGTATTTTCTGTGTTTTTATCTTTTAATGATTTCTCTTATTGTTGCTTGCAATAAAACTTTTTAGGAAATCCAAAAGAATTTCAAGCTTGAAGAATAATCTATAGGGAAAGCAGTAAAGACCAGGACTATGGTGTGGCTTCAAGTTCTACTGGGAACAATTAGTTCCCAGTGGTAACCCAACTGTGGCAGCCTGCAGTGCAGTCTGTACCTCATTTCTATCTTAGGTGCTGTGGTTCTGGGAGGTGCCGGTGAGGACCTAATAACTTGGTAACCCAGCAGCAGGGTTTAGAACTCCCTGAGTACCTACATGGTGACTTATGCAACCTGAAAATCTAACTCAGCACATTAGAACTATAATTACTCCAGAAAGTAATGTGAGATAAAGATGAATAAATTTACAGGCAAGTGAAATGAATGGGCATTGATAGCTTTTGAAAGCCTTTTTTTCTTTTCTTTTTTTAAAGGCTTAGGGAGTGTAGGAGGGCCAAAATAATGAGAGGTGCAAATTTCCAAGGCTCAGTTTTGGCAAGTAACAGAAGTAGGTTACACTAAAAATAAAACACCAGTGGAATATTTTATCTTATAAAAGTTTCAGTCACACAAGAGAAATAATGATACTTGCTGATAACGTTTACTAGTATACTTGAAAGCAAGTTAAAATTAATTTGATCACTCTGCTGTTGTGCTACCTAGGTTGCAAGTATATGAGATGGCCTGTCTTCTCCCTGCAGGAAAAGGGAATTTACATAAAAATATACACATTTTCAAAGTGGAAATAAAACAAAAATTTCAGGCTTCCAAGCCACTCAAGTGACCAGCCATACTCTTCCACCTCTCTTTCATGTGTTATCTAGGCTTTCTCTTATATCATCTACTTCTCTTTTGGGCCTTCTCCATTCTCCACTCACTCCTGATTGATCAAGTCTCTCATTTTTGAGTCTACATCCTAAAGGGAGCCAGTCTGTTGACTTGGCCCCTGTTAGGCAAAGCCCTCCCTTCAGGCCCTCTTATTGGTTACCAGATAGCCCAATGTGGCAGATGTCTGCTCCTGTCCATCTGTGCCCTGTCATCTACTTAGACAGGAGATGCTTTCTTCAGCAGGACGCTATAGTCAGAATTTAAGCTGGAAGAGGATGTGGTACAGATAATCGAGCTGGTCTAGTCTCTATGTATATGTGTGTGTATGTGTGTATTTTCTAAAATAAGTTAATATCCTGCTTTATTAGCAGCATCCATGCACCAAGTATTCCATGTAACCAAGTTAATAGGGCTGAGTATATATTTATCTGACTTTTTGACTGATAGGATATAAGTCTGTACTTTGACTTTTTTGGAAACATGAAACTTTTAGTTATTAAGAATATGTAGCATGTGATTATTGATTTGAACCATATGCATACTATTCTTTTAAGGTATATATTAAAGGTTAAAAACTCAGTGGCTTGGTCATATAAATCTTAAGTAAATATTCACACCTACATCTTTGGTCTTAGTTAACCTAAATATTTGTGCTTTTGAATAATTTGGTAAAACTGAAATTATTAGCTTATTATGTTATACTGTCATACAGATCTTTGAAAGATTTCACATATTTGTGAAGTAGGTTCTTTGGATTGCTAGACATTTTGTATATTCTTTGATCCCTCTAAATATCTTTATTATTAATGATTAAAAACTAGTATATTTAAATATAAAAGGTATAGAAAGCTCTATAAGAAGATCATTCAGTTGATACTCAAAGGGAGTTATGTGGTGATTGTCGTTATTTTTTCTCACAGATTTTTATTCATTAAATTCCTATAATGTACTACAACTTCATGTTGCTTGACATTATTTCCCTACTACCTCAACTCTCTGTCATTTATTTCAGGCTTTCATCCATGTTCACTTGTATTATAGAAATAGACTCTTAATTTGTCTCTCTGGCTCCAGTATCTCTTCCTGTTAGTTACTGTGTTCTCCAGATATTACCAGAATTATTTTCCACAGATAGATTGGATCACGTCAGTCTTCTAAACGGTCTAATAGATTTCAAAAGTAGTACCTTAAACATGACAGTCAAAGTTTTTCACGTTCTATTTCTAGTCTCTTTTCAGCTTCGTCCAGTACTACTGTTCTCTCCCTTCTTCCTTGTCCCCTGCCAAGCCCTCCATTGTGGTGACACCCAAGTTTGTTAAAGCATTGTGTTCACTTCCCTACTTCCATTGCTTTGTATATGCTGCTCCTTGTACCTGAATTGCTTTTCCTTCTTCCTCCTTTCCCACATCATGGTCCTTCTACTTCCGATTTGAATTAATCCTTTAGCATATATGTGAGGCCTTTCCAAGAGCTAACACCCACATTCTCCCTTCCCCTATCAAAATTATTTCTGTTTAGCAAAACTTATATGTAATTCATGTAAGCCGTGAAATAATCATTACATTATGTTAAAGTAGGTTGTAAGTCTGTCTCTACTGATAAATTATTAACTCTGTGGGGACAGGGATCACATCTTTTTCACATTGTTCAGTATCTGGAATAGAATTTGAGTTCAGCTGGTTTAAATAACATCATCATTATGTTTGTGAATGCAAGCATATGAATTAAGGGCATTTATTGAGTGTCCACTGAGTCAAGTCAACAAGTATTTGTTGAGCATCTGCTTTGGACTTATTATTGAGTAAGGTAGACGCATACACAAATATGTGTATGACTTGGTTCCTAACGTTAGAGAACTTTTCATCTTGCTGAGAAGGCAACAGTAACACACCTGAAGAAATTTATATGAAACTGTATGACAGAAATTCTGATTTGAGCAGCACTTATTTAAGTAAATACTTAGTTCAGTGGAAGGTGAGAACAATGGAGAGGAATCCTTCTTTGAGTATTCAAATTGGGTCTTGGTAGGTAAGTTTTAGATAGTTAAGAGATGTGCTGACAAGAGGCACCTACTGGCTAGAATGTTGAAGGGAACTGCCTTACACACTAGGCTGAAAAGTTTATACTTTGTTTGAAAGTAGTAGTAAGCAAAATGAAAGTGATGATCTAGGAAGATTAATCTGGCAGGAGAATGAAGCAGAGCTTGAAGAGGGGAAAAATAGCGGCAGGGAAAGCATTCAGACAACTCGTAAATACGCCTAATTACAAGAATTGAAACTGAGTAGGAAGGAAAATGAATGAATGATAGGAAAAACAGGTCAAAAGAAAGACTTAGTGACTAGTGGAGGAAGGGAAGGATATCAAAGATGTTTGTAAATTAAGTGTTTGAAAACTGGGGTTTGTTGTTCTCCTGTTGAAAACATGGCACCACTCTTTTGGGGGAAGAGATAAGTGACTCTTGAATGAGAGGATGGTAGACCATACAGGTAGAATTTCCAATAAGCATTTGTAAACAGGGGACTGGAGATTAAATGATAGGGGAGACCTAATTATATGGAATTTGGAATCATCTTAAGAAGGTATCATTGAAACTGGGGGTAGTGCTCTGTTTCTTAAGCATTAAAGAAAATTATGCATAATGTCATTAATTTTGTGATCTAAATTCTCAGTGCCCCTAATTTGTGCAATCTTTGCAAGCACAGTTTATGTCTTTATAACCATGTCTGTTATACGACTTAGTGTAGCTTATTAAGCACATTTGGCCTTGATAAAGGTCACTGATGCCACAAGAATTGTTCACCCAAAGTTTTATTTCTTTCGTTAGGAAAATAATTGATTTCATAAATGTGTTTTAGATTTGTAAGTGTATTCTTCCACTGAATTATTTTCAAACTGAAATGACTTTCTTTTATGTGTGGTAGTTGGAGGAAATGTGGACTGGAAGCAGATAGCAAGTATTCAGGAATCCATTGGAGAAACCAGTTCTCAAAGTGTTGTTGTTGCTGTAGATAGGTAAGGTACTCATTTTATTCCCTTTTCAGATGAATACTGTTTTAATTCTATAGCATTTAGATATATTTTCCTCAGTAGTGAAAAGATAAAAAAATTATTGCCAAAATAACTTCCTTACTATACTGTGATATGCTGTGATTTAGATGATAAGGTACCTATAATTTTTCTTTTTAGATCATAGAATATGGAAGAAGATAAACAGTATAAAATTTAAGTTACAGTAGATATTAGTGGGCATTTAAAATAGTAACCTTGATAAAAAAATACAAATGTTTTATTTCCTTTATATAAAACTTACCCCCCTTATAATCCCTCTTTGAAAATAGAGTATAATTTGTCTTTCTGAGTCCATGATAAAGGACTGCATAATGGTAAAATGAAGAGATTTACTGGCAATTCTCATTATAAGCTTCTTTGGAAAGGCCTTTAGAATTTGTATATTATATGCGTTACTAGGTATTCCTTGTTTTTAGTTTGTTTTCTAAAAGAAAATGCATACTGTGGTTTATTTTACTATGTAATATTTAGTTTATTTCAGATTTTTAAAATCCCAGTATGTAGAACAATATCTAGTGTTCTTCTGGAGATTAGCCTTTTTCATATGAATCCCAGATAATTGAAATTTAACATTTTACATGACTGACATTTTTTACGACTTCTGATGGAAACTTTCAAAAATATAATTTGTACTATAGTCTTTCCTTGGTGCTTGGAGACTCATGCTGATCCATGATTTTACTTTGCTTCAGATAAAGCTTTTTACTCTAAGTACAGACAGAACTAGAGTGTTCAGTGGCTGCTGACCCTGGAAATACTAACTGGAACTTTTTCCTTGAAAGGAATTGTTAATATCCACTTGCTGTCCTTTTTTTTTTTTTTTTTTTAAAGGGGAAGGAGCTCATTTGTCTTTTTGTTGTGAAGGTTAAAGATTGTGTCATCTTATACCTACTGTATAACTCGAAGGCTTTCCATGTATTACTTCATTAATCCTATCAGCAGCCTCAAGATGGGTTTTATTATTCTCCTCAATTTACAAATGAGGAAACTGAGACAAAGGGTGATTAAATAACTTGCTCATCCCCACAACCAGGCTAATCTTGTCTTGATTATTGCAGTAACCATTTCATTCATAGAGCATTTTGAGGAATGGCCTCAGAACGTGCGCTCAGGCAGCATATCTGAGTGTGTACTCTTAACCTTTCCACTGTAGGCCTGCATGTACGACTCCAGAGCAGTGTCATATCTGCCCTTCTGCTGCCAGGGTAGCTTTCTTCTAAAAGATTTTCTTGCCTTCCAGAAAATCATCTTAACATCATTATGATAATCTGTTCCAGCAAGAATCAACATTTTACCTACTATTTCTGTTTCATAATATACTTTATATGACCATACCCAGTTCTGATTTATTCTGCTATCTGCTGTTTGTTATGGGAAGACATGTCACTCATTGGAACAAATGATATGCCTTTCTGTTTTAAAAATTTCTGCTATGTCAAAGGAATCGTAGCACAAATTCTGTTAGTACTTTGACGTCTCGAACTCATCATCACCAGATACTTCTACAAACATAAATCCAATATAATTTTATACAAAACCTCAATATTTAAAATTTTGCTTATAGTGAAAGAATTAAAAGTTACATCTTTGATTTATTGCAAGATTATATTATTCTTGTGTGGTGTGTTTCACTTTCTCATTAAATTTCTTCTGAATTCCTTTCTGAATGTCTGAGTTTATTGTCATATGTAATATTCTGACTCTAGCCCATAAGCCAACTCAGTGAAATAATCTGGTATTCAAGGCAGTGGTGAGAATATTGTCAGGAATCATCCTGGAAAGTTCTATACTTGTCCAACAAAAATGTTATTTTCCTGTCCTTAGGCCTACTGTTCTCAATAATCTGTTACAAGAAGTTATAGGATCTATACATGAAAAGTAATTCTTGGCTTAATTATTTATAGCTTTTGTTTCTTAACAGAAAAAATGTCATTCTATTAAAAACTTTAAGATGATGAAGTTTTCTAATTATCTCTACTTTTGTATTAGGAATCCTGTGTAGTAGAATTTAGGAGAATATTGGGCACTTTCATCTTGAGTACCTGATCCTCTAGGATTTACTAGGTTAGAATTTGCTAGGCATTGCTAAACTAGACCAATTTCATAAGTATTACTAAACTGTGCAGGGATAGACTTTGTCTAGGAAAGATTTACCTCTAAAAGTTAAAAAAACAGTTACTTAGCACCATAGTTTTGTTTTATTACAGTTTTTTAGACACACCAGATCTAGCTTTATACTGACTCATTGCATACTTGAGAACATTCATCTATTAGAAAATACGTACAGGGGCCAGCCTGGTGGCACAGTGATTAAATTCACACATTCCGCTTCGGAGGCCCAGGGTTCGCCAGTTTGGATCCCGGGTGTGGACATGGCACTGCTTCGCAAGTCATGCTGTGGTACGTGTCCCATGTATAAAGTAGAGGAAGATGGGCATGGATGTTAGCTCAGGGCCAGTCTTCCTCAGCTAAAAAAGAGGAGGATTGGTGGCAGATGTTAACTCAGAGCTAATCTTCCTTTCAAAAAAAAAAATACGTACAGCTCCTCTCCAACTGCATTTGCTCATAAATATCTTTCAATTAAGTCTAAGAAGTAAATGTTACCTCTGATACTGTCACTGTGAAAACTTTTTACATATACAATGCTTTAGTCTGCCTATATGTTGCATGCAGTTTAAAGTCTATTTGATCCAGAATCTTTAAGATTTGTCAAGCTTTTTATTTTTTTCCATTACCGCATTGCTATTATGTGGATGAAGCAGTACTCTATCAATTTTTTTTTCCTACCCATGCTTTTCAGGGCATGTGTTTTATTAACACACAAGTTCTCATGCTTCTGTCCTGTGCCTTTCATAGCGGGAGTGTAGAATTCATTTCATAGACTGGTTTTGTGAAACATAGCTCTGTTCTCCTGCCTTTAGTATATTAAGGCTTAACTTTAAATGCTTCCACAGACTGCTGTGCTCTACCATATGGCTTATGTTCAGTGGAACATTACTAGAAATAGAGTGACCCGTCAGAGGCTACCGGAGTGAGTAGGAATTTGACTGCCCTTTCCCAGGGATGTGTGCTTACCCTACCTCCACTGTCACCCTGAGTCTGCAGAACCCGTTTGATTCCTTATGCTACTTCTCTGACCTTGTTGCCTTTGTTCTCTATCATTTCACTGGCTTCAGAGAATTTCTTGCTGTTTTCCGCTATATTTGTATATAATCTCCATCTCTTCTTTACCCGTTTTACTCTGTGCCATTTGCTTTTCAGTTAAAAAAAAATTTTGTTGTTTCTTTTGTTCCTTTTCCTGTTGTTTCTCCTGTATTATTAGTTTCACCTCTGTTCAGGGTGTGGCTTTTTAAATATCCATACCTCTCATGAAAATACCTCTAGTTTTGAGAAATCAGTTAATGGCATTTGTAATGCGTAGTCTACCAATTTTCGTTTTTGTTTATTTGAGAGTTTTGTAGGCATAGTATATGTTTAATTTCTGGATCCAGTCTAACCACTGGATTAAAGGGGGTCTTACCATTATTATTTTTTCCCCCAGATTGTGTTTTCAGCCAGATCTTTGAATTGTCGTTTTGTTCTACTGACAAGAGCAGTATAGAAAATCTCCAGATAGTCTTTCAGCAGATCAGATTCTGAGTTACCATGTTGTCAATTTTTAAGCTGTTTTTCCTGTCGTTTTTGTTACTTATTGCCAGGACACACTGACAGACATTCAAGGGCAGTGAGGTTAAGAAAATCATAATATACTCAGAACATTTAGATTGTGGTAGTAAGAAAAAACTAAAATATGTTTTAAGTGTTGAAATTATGTTTTGCTTTGGTAAGTGTGGGACAGTGTAGTGAAGTGATTAAGAGGGTGGAATCTGGAGTCTGCCGGTCTTGGTTTGAAGCTTGGCTCTAGCACTTACTAGTTCTGTGACTTTGAAGAAGTTATTAAATATCTTTGTGTTTCAGTTTCATGTTTATAAAATTGGGAGTATAATAGTATAGACATACCCCATTTTATTGTGCATTGCTTTATTGAGCTTCACAGATAATTACGTATTTTACAAATTGAAGGTTTGTGACAGCCCTGTGTCGAGCAAGTCTGTTGGCGCCATTTTTCCAACAGCATTTCCTCACTTTGTGTCTCTGTGTCACATTTTCATAATTCGCGCAATATTTCCAAATTTTTCATTATCATTATATTTGTTACAGTGATCTTTGATGTTACTGTTGTCATTGTTTTGGGATCACCACCAGCCGCACCCATATGAGACAGCGAATTTAATCAATAAATGTTATGTGTGTTCTGACTGCTCACCCACCAGCTGTTCCCCCATCTCTCTCCCTCTCCTCCAGCCTCCTTATTCCCTGAGACACAACAGTATTGAAATTAGGCCAGTTGGAGCTGACCCCCTGGCCAAGTGGTTAAGTTCATACATTCTGCTTCGGTGGCCCAGGGTTTCACTGATTTGGATCCTGGGCACAGACCTACCACCATTCATCAAGGCATGCTGAGGTGGCTTCCCACATGGCAGAACTAGAAGGACCTACAATTAGAATGTATAACTATGTACTGGGGGGTTTTGGGGAGAAGAAACAAAAAGATTGGTGACAGATGTTAGCTCAGGGCCAATCTTTAAAAAAAAAGAAAGAAAGAAATTAGGCCAAGTAGTAACCCTACAGCAGCCTTTAAGTGTTCAAGTGAAAGGAAGAGTCCCATGTCTCTCACTTTAAATCAAAAGCTAGAAATGATTAAACTTAGTGAGAAAGGCACGTCGAAAGCCAAGAAAAGCTGAAAGTTAGGCCTCTGGTTCCAAACAATTAGCCAAGTTGTGAATGAAAAGGAAAAGTTCTTGAAGGAAATTAAAAGTGCTACTCCAGTGAGCACATGAATGATGAGAAAGTGAAACAGCCTTATTGCTGATATGGAGAGAGTTTTAGTGGTCTAGATAGAAGATCAAACCAGCCACAATGTTCCCTTAAGCCAAAGCCTAATCCAGAACAAAGCCCTAACTCTCTTCAATTCTGTGAAGGCTGAGAGAGGTGAGGAAGCTGCAGAAGAAAAGTCTGAAGCCAGCAGAGGTTGGTTCATGAGGTTTAAGGAAAGAAGCCGTCTCCATAATGTGAAGGTGCAAGGGGAAGCACTAGGTGCTGGTGTAGAAGCTGCAGAAGGTTATCTAGAACATCTAGCTAAGATGATTGATGAAAGGGGCTACACTAAATAACAGATTTTCAGTGTAGATGAAACAGCCTCCTATTGGAAGAAGATGCCATCTAGGACTTTCATAGCTAGAAAGGAGAAGTCAGTGCCTGGTTTCAATGCTTCAAAGGACAGGCTGACTCTGTTGTTAGGGGCTCAGTGCAGCTGCTGACTTTAAGTTGAAGCCAGTGCTCGTTTACCGTTCCAGAAATCGTAGGATCCTTAAGAATGACAATGTCTGTTCTGCCTGTGCTCTATAAATGGAACAACACAGCTTGGATGACAGCACATCTGTTTACAACATGGTTTACTGAAATTTTTTTTCCCCCTGAGGAAGATTAGCCCTGAGCTAACATTTGCTAATCCTCCTCTTTTTTCTTTTTTGTTTCTGAGGAAGACTGGCCCTGAGCTAACATCCGTGCCCATCTTCCTCTACTTTATATGTGGGACGCCTACCACAGCATAGCTTGCCATGTGGTGCCATGTCTACACCTGGGATCCAAACCTGCGAACCCCGGCCCGCCGAAGTGGAACATGCGCACTTAACTGCTGCGCCACCGGGCCGGCCCTACTGAACATTTTAAGCCCACTGTTGAGACATGCTCCTCAGAGAAAAAGATTCCTTTCAAAATATTACTACTCTTTAACAGTACACCTGGTCTCCCAAGAGCTCTGATGGAGAGGTACAGCGAGATTAATGTTTTCATGCCTGCTAACAGAACATCATTCTGCAGCCCATGGATCAAGAAGTAGTTTCGACTTTCAAGTCTTATTTAAGAAATACATTTTGTAAGGCTATAGCTGCCATAGATAGTGATTCCTCTGATGGACCTGGGCAAAGTAAATCGAAAACTTTCTGGAAAGGATTCACCATTCTAGATGCCATTAAGAACATTCATGATTCATGGGAAGAAGTCAAAATACCAGCATTAACAGGAGTTTGGAAGAAGTTGATTCCAACCCTGATGGATGACTTTGAGGCGTTCAAGACTTCAGTGGGGGGAGTAACTGCAGATGTAGCAATAACAAAAGAACTAGAATTAGAATTGGAGCCTGAAGATGTGACTGAATTGCTACAAACTCATGATAAAATTTTAACGGATGAGGAGTTGCTTCTTATGGATGAGCAAAGAAAGTGGTTTCTTGAGATGGAAACTACTCCTGCTGAAGATGCTGTGAAGATTGTTGAAATGACAAAAAAAGATTTAGAATATTACATAAATGTAGTTGATAAAGCAGCAGCAGAGATTGAAAGAACTGACTCCAATTTTGAAAGAAGTTCTACTGTGGGTAAAATGCTGTCAAACATCATCGCATGCTACAAAGAAATCATTCATGAAAGGAAGAGTCAATCCATGCTGCAAACTTCATTGTTTTCTTGTTTTAGGAAATTGCCAGGGGCCGGCCCCATGGCGGAGTGGTTAAGTTCACTCGGCCCAGGGTTTCACCAGTTCAAATCCTGGGCACAGACATGGCACTGCTCATCAAACCATGCTGAGGTAGCGTCCTGCATGCCACAACTAGAAGGACCCATAACTAAAAATACATGACTGTGTACCAGGGGGCTTTGGAGAGAAAAAGGAAAAATAAAATATTTAAAAAAAAAAAAAAAGAAATTGCCATAGCCACCCCAGCCTACAGCAATCACCACTCTAATCCGTCAGCAGCCATCAAAATCAAGGCAAGGCCCTCCACCAGCAGCAAGACTACAACTTGCTGAAGGCTCAGATGATGGTTAGCAATTTTTAGCAATGAAATGTTTATTAATTAAGGTATATGCATTGTGTTTTTAAGATATAATACTATTGCACACTTAATAAACTACAGAATAGTGTAAACATAACTTTAATATGCACTGGGAAACCAAAAAATTCATGTCACTCAAAGTTATTGTGATAATTACTTTATTCTGGTGGTCTGGAACCAAACCTGCAGTGTCTTCGAGGTGTGCCTGTATGTACTTCACAGGCTATTAGTGATTATTAAATGAGGAGATGTATATTAAGCACTTAGAATACTGTGATTGTTGGTAGCTGTTACTGTTACTATGATTACTTTTATTTTTTGTTGTTTATTTTTTGTTTTCCGGTAACATTGGTTTATGACATATAAATTTCAGGTGACATCATTATATTTCATTTTTCTGTGTAAGATTATTTTTATTTCTAGGTTTAATCTTTGACCTGCTCCTGCCTTTAAGCTTTCTTTTTTACGATGCAAATGCTATGGTGTACATTTTGAATTAAGAGATATTGATTCATCCTGGAAGTCACATCAAACCCTTGGTTACAAACCTAGAACACGGGTAAAAAATGCAGACTTTAAAAAAAAGAGGACTAATAATGTTTATGCTGAAACCTTTTGTGAAACTTCTGAAACACTGAAAAAGAGCTCAGTGAAGAAGGCCGGGCAAAGCTAGACAGCACGGCTTAACTCTCAGCACTTGAATGCCCTAAGAAAAGTCGTTCAGCCACTTCTTGGTTAAACTGTTGGAGATTATTTGCAAGGTTCAGTTTAATCACTTGTAATTTAATGTAAATGAACTTCCTAATCAAATGTACATTAATTGTAAAAATAAAGCAGAATTTTTCATTTTAAGAACGTGATTAATGCTAGTAGATAGGAAAAATCTGCTTTATAGTGTGCCAATTATTAGTTTTACAAATAATATTTTTCTTATTCTTAGAGTTTCATAAGTATGTATCTGGTGTTTGTAAACTTACTAATAAAATTACAACAATATATTCTTACTCTAATATATTATTGAATGCAAAGGAAGAGGGGAGAACATCCAAACTCTACTTGTTGCTAAACTGTATGATAAAAATGTATTCATTTGACTACCTGACTTTTTTTTCCCTTAAACAGATAAAGGTAGCTAGTACCCTAGGCCACTTATGTTTGAATTGATGTAACAGAAGTGAGACTTTATAAATTTTTGAATTATGCTTTTTCTTTTAGAATATTTACAGGGTCTACAAGGCTAGATGGAAATGCTATTGGTAAGTATATACATTTATTCCACTTATAAACTGGCTTTTTGTTCAAACGACTTGAAAGTTAAGCTTAAAAAATATGAATCTATTTATATTATAGTGGATTTTGTCCGTTGGCTCTGTGCTGTGTCTATGGATGAATTACTTTCCACTACACATCCAAGGATGTTTAGTCTACAAAAAATAGTAGAAATATCATATTACAACATGGGAAGAATAAGATTGCAGTGGTCTCGAATTTGGGAAGTTATTGGAGATCATTTTAATAAGGTATTTGAATAATTTTAGAATTTGCTTACATTTGTAATACTTTTTGTTGTTTAAAATTTCCTTCTCATAATCTAATTGAGACTTTTTTCCTTTTCAAAGCAATTTTTCATTACTTTTTAAATTAAATTTAGAAAATCCTTTGAATCCTGTCTTTCTTTTTAGAAATGATTGCTCTAGGTTTTAAGAATTTAGTTAAAATACATTTTTTTTATTAAGAAATATTGTTAGCACACCTAGTGCCTTTATGGAGAATCAAGATTTACCTATTTATGCTGTTAATTATATACTTTTCCTAAAACAAAAATAAAGAATTACAGATTTTTACTGCTGACATTAAGCGCCCTACATTTCTGTTGCCATTACAGGTTGGCTGTAATCCTAATGAAGATGTAGCTATTTTTGCAGTAGACTCCTTGAGGCAACTGTCAATGAAGTTCTTAGAGAAAGGGGAGCTTGCTAATTTCAGATTCCAGAAGGATTTCTTAAGACCTTTTGAACATATAATGAAACGAAACAGGTATTAGATTTGTTGAATTGCTTAGTATCAGAAAAGTTCCTTATTAGTTTCCAAAGCAGGGGGAAAAAACAGAAGAAGGGAAAAAAACTGATGACTTTAATCTGTATAGGTATCTAAGCAATTATATTAATATTTTAGGTCTCCAACAATTCGAGATATGGTTGTACGGTGTATAGCACAGATGGTTAATTCTCAAGCTGCTAACATTCGGTCTGGATGGAAGAACATTTTCTCTGTGTTTCATCTAGCTGCATCTGATCAAGATGAAAGCATAGTGGAACTTGCGTTTCAGACAACAGGGCACATTGTCAGTGAGTATTCTTTTAGCTATGTTCGTGTTAAAAACAAAAAACAAAAAAACTGTAATGTGTTTAGAAGATAATTTAGGCATAAGATTATGGGCCTATTGTCTTTATGTTTACCAAGTTTTGCCTACAGAAGCAGAGTAAATAATGGTATTAGTGTATTATAGTTAACATTTATGGAATGTATCTGTTTTCTTCAATGTTCACAACAGACTCTATGAGATAAGTATCTTTATTATTCCTTTTTCTTAAATAGATTAGGAAACTCAGCCTCAGTGAGGTTAACTAATTTGCCTAAAGGCACAGAACTAGTGAGTGATGGAGTTGAGATTAAACGCCAGGGAGTCTTAAGGCAAACCCTTTGTTTTTGACCACCACACTACACAGCCTCCTTTGACTGTAAGGGAAAATGGAATACTAAAAATGTAAGTTAAGGTTAAAGATGATGACCATCATCAACATCAAGAATAATGACATCATCATAGCTATCATTTATTGATTGCTTGCTTGAATTAAATATTGTTCTAAGTACTTCCCTTACATTTTATTTAGTGCTTATTAACAATCCTGTGGGTATTATTATCCCCATTATGGATTAAGATGCTGAGATACAAGGGGATTAAATGTAATTTTGTATATTCACTCAGAAACTGTTGTTTCAGTATCTACTGTATACCACTTCACTGTATTCATGCTGGGTTTATAGTACAAACAAGACAAAGACCTGTTCCCCTCTCCCCACTACTCAGGAAGTGTCAAGTAAGTGGTAGAGACAGACTAGAACTCATGTCTGTTGGACCTCAAAACTCTTAACCTTTAAGAAGTATGCATTACATCTAGAGGTTGTGTATTTTTGATATAATTAAGAATAATTGAAAAATTATAATTATTTTGATATATTTTCCTCCCTTTTAGCCCTTGTGTTTGAAAAACACTTTCCAGCGACCATTGATTCTTTCCAGGATGCAGTGAAGTGTTTGTCTGAATTTGCGTGCAATGCAGCTTTCCCAGACACAAGTATGGAAGCCATTCGACTTATTCGCCATTGTGCAAAATATGTGTCTGATAGACCGCAGGTATAGCATCATTTAATAAACAAGATCTTACTAAGTATTTATTTCTAGTCTGAGATCTAAGTTTATTTGGGAATTGAGGGGATATATGAAGCATTTATTTTTCAGTAAACCCAAAAATTATCTGAGCTTGATCTGAGTTAAAATGCTTAGTAATGATACCTAGCATTTATTGACAGTGTTGGCTATTTTTCTGATCGTTTCACACGTATTAAGTTGTTTAATCTTCATACCAACTTTATAGGATAGGAAATTTATATCCCCAAACAGATAAGGAATCTGAGGCACAAAGAAGTTAAAACAATGTGCCCATGGTTACAGGCTAGTAAAGGACACCTAGGGTTTGAACACAAGCCTTTGCTTGTAGCCGTTACCCTACACTGTTTCTTGTCTGTGGTGCTCTGCAGCACTGAAGTTGACTGTCTTTGGATGAGTGTAGGCTTAGGTACTGAAGTAAAAGATTGAATTGGCAACCTGGCTGTCAACTTCAGCTTGCGTATCTGAATCTGTCTTTGTAACCATCATAAGGAGAAGTGATGCATCACAGATTTGGTAATAAGATTTTTACTACATGCTGGCATGGACCTATGGAGTGAGTGTTTAGTACTTTTATATACATCAATTCATTTGACCTTCACACCTCCCCAGTGTGGTTAATGTGGCTGCATGGTGTCATAACCATTTAAATGATGTAAACGGAAACCTGATTTAACCTAACTAATATTGCAGAAAGCTGGTGACAGTTGAAGCTGAAACCAACTTTGGGTTCTAGTCCAGTGCTCTTTATAGGCAATTATAATCTCTATTTTTTTTTTTATAAATTGTTTATCACTTTTGATTTGTAAAGCATTTAAAAGATTTTTGGAGAAATAATATGCTTAATGTACAAGTACTATGTTTTGCATTTAATAAACCTACCTTTCCTCTTGAAGGCTTTCAAGGAATACACAAGTGATGATATGAATGTGGCACCTGAAGACAGGGTGTGGGTGAGAGGATGGTTCCCAATTCTCTTTGAGTTATCCTGTATCATCAATAGATGCAAATTAGATGTAAGAACCAGGTAACAATCAGTATTTGGAATTAAAATTTGAAAGGTTTATTTTGACTTTAATCAAATTAACTTTTCTTATGTGAACACAAGTTTGATAAAGGCCATAAATCGTGTTTTATCAAATTAACAATTATTAGACAGATTTTTAACATATATAGTCAATTTTGTAAAGAGTTAGCTTTATTGGATTTTTTTAAATCAGAAAAAGTAGTACAGATTTGTAACAAACTGATAGAAATGTAATGAAAGAATAAATCTCTCCTTCCTCACCTGTGCCAGAATCTCACCCACCCCCAGCCAAGGTTGAGTTTGATTTATGTCTTCAGAAACTTTTCATTTTTATTGTGTTATTTGTTATAACAGAAATTTTTGTGAAATAGATAAATAATACAAAATAGGACTCAAACCTTGGGAATTTGTCATAGAATTTAGTAATTACGAGAACATTATGTATATTTTATTTTGCATTTAGGCATTGAGGATCTTTTTTTTCAGTGGATGTGTTAGGAACTTGATAAAATTCAAAATAGCCCCCAATTCATGTAAATCTATATTATTTAGATGTACAACTTTCACATGTCCAGCAACCTCAGTGGAGCAGGTGACATGTCATGACCGACAAGTCATGTAAACTCAGCACTCCCTCCCTGCTCTTATTTATTTGTAGAAATCTATTTGACAAAGGACCTATCTGCTTTCCTAGCCTCTTACTTAGGCTATCCTTGTCTGGGACGACGCTACCTTGCTTCTTACCGTATCCCATGTTCAGGTTATGAATGAGTTCTACTTGTTAAAGAGAAGAGAAAATACATGTTCTAGTTAGTGGAGGAGAGGGAAAAATGAGTGAACTTTGTCTATTGAACTACTGTAATGTTATTTTGCACGTTCATTTAACAAATATTTGTTTCAAACCTACTGTGTACCAGGCCTGCACGAGGCATGCAGTGTACTAGCAGCAGATGAGCTAGACTGTGTAACAGTCCCTGTGGAGCCTTTCAAGGAAAATTTTATTCTGGCTTACCGTCAGACTTTTGGAAATAAAAACTTTTTCTGAATTGAAGGACACCTATATTTTGCTAGAAGAAAGTAACACATAGAGAAAAGATTCAGCTTTTTATTGGTTACATGAAGGTATTATTATTTCAAGAAAGATAAGAAATCAAGAAGGCAATTTTGAGTTTTAGCTTTACTACTTATTCAAAAGATAGTCAATGTGATACTAAACAGTTTATTCGTTAAACAAGTACTTACTGTGTGCCTCCCAAGTGGCAAGTGCTGCTCTCTGAGATACAGCAGGAAACAGACAGACACAGACCCCTGCCCACATGAATGTTTTAGTGGATTAGTTTTATAAATCTTTTTGTTTGAGGATATTATATGAACAATTATAGTGTTAGCCAAAAACCCCTATAGCTCTTTGAAAAAGATTTTCCAAAATATAATTTTTATTTGTTCTTAGACTGCTATCGATATGCTTTCTTCCTTGGACGCAGTGCCACAAAGTTAATAATCACCCAAATTATGATCTTTCTCAATCTCTAATTCCATTTACAAATTTAAAATGTTGAAATGATGGGGTGAGAGTGGAGGAGAAGTAAAATAAAGAAGAAATTTTAAGGTCAAGGTCTTGAGAGTTTTTTTCCTAAATGATGCATGCTAAAGAAACCTGTTTTGCAACTTAAATTTCTTATAACTGTATCATGTGTTAATTTAAAACCAGTTTTAAACTTTGTTTTCAGTAGCTTTGTGAACTATGAAAATTATTTTAGGAGGGGGATTCTGACGTGGCAGGATTTTTTTTGTATTATAGCTTTCCTAATTATGTTTTATCATTTTAGAGGTTTAACAGTGATGTTTGAAATAATGAAAACTTATGGCCACACCTATGAAAAACATTGGTGGCAGGATTTATTTAGAATTGTTTTCAGAATCTTTGACAACATGAAATTGCCAGAACAGCAGACAGAGGTAAGAGAAGATAAAATTTTCATTTAACATAGTCAAGTTAAAAGGTTAATATTTTAATAGTAATATAAATATTAATGTTTTCCCTAATACATTTTATTTAGTATTCATATGTGAATTCTTAATTCTGAATTGAATAAAGAATACATAGTAAAATTTTATTTATTTATTTCAATGTCTTTTACTACAAATGAGTTATAGGATACATTTCAGTAAGTGTATGGACAGAACTTCAGGTTTGTTTTATCCCATATAGATGTATTAAATGCAAACTTTGGGAGCTCTCTTACCTGCCTGAAGTTTTACTTTAGATCTGCAGTTTTTAAATCTATAAGTAGACTCTTACTTAAAACATCATCTTAAGTAGACATACGTGTATGCACTAGCACCAAGCTCCAGAGGAATACTCTCAGTCCAGATTAGTCCTTTATGGATTTGAGAAAAATAAAGAAATTACTTACACTTGTTTTATATGGCTCTTTTTGCCTTTTATGGTGTGTTCAGGTAATCCTACCTTGATATAAGTCAGTTTTATTTTTAAACCTATGCTAACCCCACTTGGATAAATTCTTCTCATTTCATTCTTCTTTATTTCTCTTTCATGTTCTTAGATATTCTGGAGCAAGTCCAGCTGTTGGTCTTCATGCATATTGTTTCAAAAGTCACAATATTAATAGCAGGACAATGCAGTGATAGGTTTTTATAATCAAAACAAATAATGCAGAAAGTAGTTAAATTATTTTGTACATAGATGGTTATGAGATAATGATGAGAAATAGATATCAGATATTAAGTTGAGGTGAATGTAATATTCTAGAGGGAATTAGTGGTCTGAAAGGAACATGGACAGGCTTACATTTTAAATATGAAAATATATTTCTTTTTTAATTCTAGTAGCTGATAAATGGTCTGACCTTCATTTAATGACTTTTTTTTACCCTAGAAAGCTGAATGGATGACAACAACTTGTAATCATGCACTTTATGCAATCTGTGATGTGTTCACCCAGTATTTAGAAGTACTCAGTGATGTACTTTTGGATGATATTTTTGCCCAGCTATACTGGTGTGTGCAGCAAGGTAAGTCTGTACCGGGTAAGTGACACAAAGTGCTAAATATGGCCCTGGTAATATCTAAATGAATTATTCTTTTCTTTTCTAGACAATGAGCAGTTAGCACGATCTGGTACAAACTGCTTGGAGAATGTTGTCATTCTGAATGGTGAAAAGTTTACCCTAGAAATCTGGGATAAAACTTGTAACTGCACACTGGATATCTTCAAAACCACAATCCCACATGCGTAAGAAGATTTTGTACAACTTTATATTTATATACTGAATGATGGACATAAAAGATTTGATAGTAACTAGTGATTTCTCCTAGTGGAAATCCTTTTAAAAATATCTTAGTGTTCCATGAATTCATATTTATTACAAATCAAACTATAAGCCATAACAAATACATGAATTAAATTTCTTATAAACCAAACCTTTAGTCTGATCAAAAATTTGGACTATAATGAAACAATTTTATAAGGTTTTATTTATCCAGATTCAACTAAGCAGCGGTTTTGAATTGAAAAAAAAATGTCAACATATATTTCAGTTACTGTAGATTTAGTAATCTAAGGAAAATTTATTTACAGATAGTATATTTTACAGTTGTCATCTTTTAAAAGGAATAAGTTTAGAGTTGAATTGTAGGGGAGTTTTTAACGTTGGGGAAAGTAAGACAGTCTCACTAAACGATGCTTGGTAGCACCTGGATTATTACTTCCCAGCTCAACCTTGGGGCCTCTCTGACCTACACAAAGTTTTACCTTAGAGCTGTGATTTTTAAATCTCGGTAATAAGATGTTTTAAATCTTACATAAACATATGTGTATGCACTGGCACAAAACTTTATATGAAAATTAAGAATTATTCCAGATTTTTAAGCATCAAACTTTTTCTTAACATGAGTTAAATATGTTTGCCCCCATATGATCCCTTTGTAAATGTCTTAATCAGTAGGAAATAGGAATTCAGACAGAAGAAACACACCCCTAGGAAAGCAGTCTCTAAGTAGAACTACACTAAAAGGACACACGGTCATCCCTTTGGCCTATTTACAATAATTGGACAATTTTTCTTATTTTTTGGTGCACATTTTGTTGGAACAATGTAACTGACAAGTGATTCCTTTTTGTCAGTTTATCTGTTGCTTCATGTCCAAGATAATATGAATGCTTGCCCGGCTGCTGTCCCTATAAAGTCTTTACAAAAACCAGTCTAGCTGAACATTCTTTTTTCTTAAGAACTGCTTCTGTTTTAATTTATTGAATTACATACTCAGATAATATATATGATCTTAAAGATCATCTAATAAGTATCTCTTAATAGAAAATATCTGTACCAGAGTTCTTTCCATATTGAACTGAAAGGACGTATTTACCCTTTGTCTGCCCTGTTCCCCAGGAGTTCCTACTTCTCAGAAGCAAGAACTTGGGTCTTAATCGTCTTTCTGTCCCAAGCACCTACGCTAGGGGTAGCAAGTTAGCTGCTTCTTTTGGGCCAAATTTTTTTTTTTGGGGGGCCAAATTTTATCTCATTTATTTTTATACATTTTTTTGAACAATAGAATCTAAAGAGTTCTATGAATTTTTTGAAAAGTCTCAAACTTTTTTCAATCTCACTTTGGAAAATATTTAATAACATTAATACTTTGAAAAAATGAGTTTAAAGTTTTTGAGCTTTCCAGAAGTGGTTTTTTTTTACCATAAAATTAATGACCAGAGTACCCTTTTAATTATATTAAATGCTAGTTAATTGTTTTCTGGAAGTACATATTTTACACTTTTTACTATATTTTTTCCAGTAGATTGCTCTTAGCAGTGGGTAAAGAAGGAATGTGTTGTTTTTGGTATATTATTATGACTTTTGGTGCCTGTTTCAATGCATGTTGGATGTGGCATGTTTCACACTTCAGTGATTGATGTGATTTTGATGTCTTAAAGGCTCTTGACCTGGCGTCCCACTTCTGGAGAAACTGCTCCCCCACCTCCATCTCCCGTGAGTGAAAAACAGTTGGTAAGTTTTAATAAAGCAAGCATATTTTAAATTAATTAATTATTTATAAGTAATTTTACCATTGGCCAAATTCTTTTCTATGAGCCCAGCTCTTTTAAAAAGATGGCATGAATGTATTATCCAGAATTCTGAGGTTAAATTTCATGATGGCAAATTTCCCAGGTGCCCAAAATTTGTCTCTGTAAGTGCCATGAAGGAGATATTTTAAATTATTTTATACTATAGATGGTCTGAGACATAGAGTAAAATGATTTCAAAAGTTGTAAGAGACAGGTACCAGATAATGTAAGGATTTCCATGGCAAGCTGAAGATATTATTGGATGTTATTTTATTTTATCCAAACTCTTCATATTGATATAATTTGACCTTAGAGAAAAGTTAGAAAAACAGTATAAAGAATTCTAATATACCTTCTACCCATTATATTTGTTTCCTGGGACTGCCATAACAAATTACCATCAGCTTAGTGGTTTAAAACAACAGAAATGTATTCTCTCACACTTCTGGAGGTGAAAGGTCCAAAATCAAGGCATCTGCAGGGCCACATTCCTCCAAAGGCTTTAAGGGAGAATCCTTCTTTGCCTTGTCCAGCTTCTAGTGGCTGCTGGCAGCCTTTGGCATTCCTTGGCTTGTACACACATCACTCCCGTCTCTGCCTCCATCTTTACATGGCTGTGTAAAGTCAAATATTGTGTGTGTCAAATCTGCCTCTCCTTTCTCTTAGAAGGGTACTAGTCATTGGATTTAGAGTCTACTCTAAATCCAGAATGATCTCGTCTCAAGATCCTTAATTACATCTTTAAAGACCCTATTTCCAAGTAACCTTCACAAGACCAGAAGTTAAGATCTGGACATACCTTTTTGAGGCCACTTTTCAACCCACTACAGTTTACCTTCTGGTACCCAAAAATTCACGTTCATCTTTCAGGCAAGAGATATTCACCCCATCCAATCATCCCCAAAAGTCTCAATGCATTGCAGCATCAGCACTAAGTCTAAAAATCTCATCTAAATATCATATCAGACGTCCCAAATTTCATCAAGTCATTTAGATCATTTAGTATGTGTCTATTCTGTATCATTTAGTATCATCTTAGTCATTTATTATGTGGTCTATTCTGGGGCAAAATTCCTCTCCATCTGTGGACCTATGAACCCTAGAAAACAAATTACCTGCTTGCAAAATACAATGGTGGGACAAGCATAGGATAGACATTCTCATTCCAAAATGGAGAAATTGGAAAGAATAAAAGAGTCACTGATCCTAAGCAAGTTTGAAACCCAGCAGGTCAAATCCCATTAAATTTCAAGGCCTAAGTATAATTTTCTGTGGCTTGATGCCCTGCCCTCTAGGCCAATGGCTCCTCCCTCTGGGCCTGCAGCTCTGCCTTCTGAATAAAGGTTAGTACATTTTTGCAGCCAGGTACCACTGTCAGCCCATTTCCTGCCTGTAGAATCCCAGAAGTCTGACAGCCTTCCTTCATTTTATCCCATTTATGTCCCGTTCATTCCAGGCTGGCTGTGTGTCTACTGGTCTGTCATTCTCAAAATCCTTGTGGTTCTCTTGTGTATGTCAGGAGAATTCATACTGTTAAATAAGAGGGTAATCAACAGATCCATCCTGGATAACTCCATCTCTATTACTAGCTTCTGCTGAGATAATTTGCCTGGATCCATTAGTCACACATCTAATCTCTTCAGCATTCAGCCATCCAAAGCATGCTTTCATAACAATCAATTTCCCAATTTTAGCATCTTTTGCAAGCTGAATAGGCCAAGAGCCTCCCAAATCAAGTGCAAGTTCCTTTCTGCTTAACAGTCCTTTCCTCAACGCACCTCTTTATTCTCACATTTTTCTATAAGCACCAAGGAGAACATCAGGCCGCACCTTCAACACTGTGCTTGGAAATCTTCTCAGCTAAATGTTTAAGTTCATCACTTACAAGTTTGCCTTCCACCCATAGTACAACACAGTTCAGCCAAGTTTTTTGCTACTTTATCACAAGGATCACCTTTCTTCTAGTATCCAATATGTTCCTGATGTCCTTCTGCGATCTCTCCAGAAGCACCTTTGATGTTCATATTTCTATCAGCATTCTATTCATGACCATGTCTATATTCTTTAGGATTATAAAAGCTTTCTCTACCATGCATTTCACTTTCTTCTGAATCTTCACCAGAATTGTGTTTAGTGTCTATGTTTCTACCAACCATCTCTTCAAGGTGGTCTAGGCTTTTTCTATCATATGCCTCAAAACTCCACTAGCCTCTACTATTACCCAGTTCCAAAGCCACTTTGACATTTTTAGGTATTTGTTCTATAGCAGCACCCCATTTCATGGTACAGAGATCTGTATCAGTCAGTGTTCTACCAGAGAAATGGAACCAGTAGGAGATAATCTATAGTTATATCTGTATCTGCCTATACATATATATGGGTATGTGTGTGTGTGCGTATTATATGTGTATATATATATATATATGTATCTTTCTTGATTTATTTTGAATTTCAAGGAATTGGCTTATGCAATAGTGGGGGCTGGCAAGTTTGAAACCTGTAGTGCAGGTGGGCAGGCTGGAATCTCTTGGGTTGGAGCCACAGCTGCAGTCCACAGGTAGAACTCCTTCTTCAGGGAAACTTCACTTGCTCTTAAGGCCTTTCAGCTGGTGGGATGAGGCTCTGCCCGTGTTATCGAGGATAATCTCCTTTACTTAAAGTCGACTGACTGTAATGTTCACTACATCTACAAAATACCTTCACAGCAACATTTGGATTAGTGTTTAATTGAGTAACTGGATACTAGAGTCTAGGCTAGTTGATACATAAAACCATCACACCAAGTTTCCCCAAATGTTATCATTTTGCTACGTTTGCTTTATTACTTCCTTCTTCTCTCTTTTTCTCTCACTCCCTCACCTTCACACATCTTTCTGAATGCTTTGAAACTAATTTGAAAATAAGATGCCCTTTTATTCCTAAATTTTTAGTGTGTTTTTCCCTTTAAAAAAAGAGATGTCTTACATAATCACACTGCAATTGACAAAATCAGGAAATTACCATTGAAACAATACTATTATCTAATCTGGCCTTACTCAAATTTCTACTGTTCTCCCGCTAATATCCTTGAATTCTAAACCCAGGAGGCCAGAGGTAGCAAATTAGTGCCCAGTGATCTGATTTGTACCCCCCAACTTTTAATTTCTTAACTAGTTGTCAATGGCTAAAACTTAGATTTCACAGAAAAGTACTATGAATTTCTCTTGAGGGAATGTGACATCTGGCATATTGGGCCCACATAGCTCCATGACCCTGATCTGCAGGATTTGTCCATTCATCACAGACTCCACCACTTATGAGCCCAGGAAGAACTTGCTGTCATTTTTGTTTTTCTTAAATTTCGCCCACTCCCTGCCTTGCCTCGTGGGCTTTTGTTTTTGCTAGCTTGCTGTGTAGTGTAGTAGTTTGCACTGTAGGCTTTGATGCTAGACCCAAAATCAGATCCTTGCTTTGCACTGATTAAGCTCTGTGACCTCAGCAAGTCACTTAACCTCATTTTAAGGTGAGTCTGGTGATGAGTAATTAGATCAAGTAATGCACGTAAAGTCGTTAGAACAGCGTGTGCCTGCTGCTGGGTTCGGTGGGGTGAGCCAGGTGGTGCCGCTCAGGGCTGGCTCCCAGTCTCTTCCTTGGCTCCTTCTGAGAACTGCAGCTGCCCTGGTTCTGCTTCTAGTTTCTTAATATCTGCCCATTGTTGCTGCTGCCGCTCCTGATATCTGTCATTTCTTCTTTCACCCTGCTTTCTTTTTCTTTCTCTTTTTCTGTGTACTATTTATATTTTGCCAATGAACTGTGGTATTTTCCTCATTGCCATGCTCAGCTAAATCATTTCTTGCTGTGCACTCAAGGACTACTTTTGAAAAACTAGAAAGAGAAAAATGCCCAATCACTGTAAAAAATTTTTGAGCAGTACAGATGAATATAGGGTAAAAAATGCAAGTAGCTTTTTATACGACCCGCTACAATCCTAACTGCAATATTTACTACTATAGTGTATATCCTTTCAGCTGTTTTCTATGTATTTACATATGTCATTAACATTAATTATATGTAGTTTTTTAACAAATGAAATCTTATTTGGAAACTAACTTTTTGTATTTGGAATATCTAAGAGATGTCTGCACATCAGTATGTAGAGATTTCTTTCGTAGGAATTCCTCCTTTTCCACTAAAGAATCTTTTTTAAGGGGGCGGTTTGGGCATGCTAGTTCTAGTGAAGAGCTGTTGTAAAAAATGGAGAAATTACCAAAAAATCATTCTCATTTACATTAATCAGAAAAATTGAGGAATCAATATACCAAACATGAAAAATTTCTGTAATACAGAGGAGAATTTTCAAACCCCCAAGCATGTTTCATTTTCTGGGGAGAAGCTTCTTAGAAATCATCAGAATATTCAAAAGACCTAATGACCAAAAAAGTTAAAAAACTAATGTTTTCATTTATCTTCAGTAAGGCAATACATTTCTAATTCTATCAACTGATTAATTTCTCCCTTAAAATATACTTATTAAAATTTGTACTTTATTAAAATGTGCAAGTTAAAAAGACACTTTGTATTTTATAGTTAATTTTTACAATAAACATTCCCTTAAAGGATTTATAAATTTACAAGTGTTGCTACATGCATTCTCATATTTAAGTTTTTATTTTCAAATGTATTTTAGTCCATCATGGTCAAATTAATTACCTAAATACTCTATTGTATTCATATAGTTATTAAAAAGCCTCTTAAATGTTAAACACTGAAAAATACAAAGACGAATAAGAATAATCTTAACAATAATATGGCTTTAGATTTGTGTAGTGCTTCATTGTTTAAAAAATATTTTCACATTTGATTCTTCCAACAGTTTTTTGAACCAGGTTTGATACATGTTATCCCCATTTTATACAGAACACAAAATGAAAGATCAATAAACTATGACATTTTAAGCCCAAGTTAAAATGTTATTTTGATCAGCACTGTTTCTTAGGAACATAGGCCCTGTCTTCCTTTCAGAAACCCAGGTGAAGTTGCTTCCGGCCTAGGACTATTATGTGGGAATTCTCAGTTCCTCCTGAAACCAAGTTCTGTCTTCTCTGAGTGTGCTGTACTGCTATAAGAACATAAAGCTAGGATAGTAGTAATGTCAGCTACCATGTATTATCTGACACCGTGCTGGTGCTTTGCATGTATTGTCTAATCTTTAACAACCTGTAAGAAAGGTGTCGTCTCCATTTTCAGATCAGAAAACCTCAGCTCAGGAAGATTCATTGCTTTTTCAAGGTTATACTTAATAATACTGGAGCTGAATTCTGCTGTAGCTCTGCTGGACTCGGATGTTTGACTTCCCTTCATGACACCACACTCCTAGTTGGTCAACTTCTCACTGACCTTTCTGGTCCCAGATTCCTTGGGTGACAGAAGGTCTTTCCCTCAACTTGCCCCTGCAAAGCTTGCAGAAATCTCCCATCTCTGCCACGTGTGTGTTCTGTTTGGATTTCATGACACTTCCTGGATGTTGCAGGCTAGTTTTTCCACACAATGAAGCTTAGCATTTTTATCCATTGCTCTTGAGTGGTATCAGGCCTGAGCCCAATGAGGGTCAGAAATGAAGCTTTTCTCTTAGACTCTCAGCTCTTATCCATGTATAGGGAATTTGAAGTAATTTTCTCATTGTGTCTATCATTGCAATGTGTAGGATGTCATTTTCATAGGGACACAATACAATTTTTTTTAAAACGGCATACTAGGAAATATTTACAGCTTTAAGCTTTCTTCACTGTACTTACAATGAATTTCTTATCTTATTAGGATACGATATCACAGAAATCTGTAGATATCCATGATTCTATGCAACCAAGATCTGCAGATAATAGACAGCAGGCACCATTGGCTTCTGTCTCTACTGTGAATGAAGAAGTCAGCAAAATTAAACCTACAGCAAGTGAGTTATTTCTCTTAATGAAAATAAATTGTGTATTTTATTTTATGTAGGAAAGGGATGAAAGTTTTGCTTTTACTTTTATTATCCACAAACATAGGTGTAATTGATCGTGTGATCACTTGGTTTCTGTGTTTGCTCCACCTTGGACCTCCCCTGAGAGATAGATGCTCTCTTGCGGATGGTCAGGAACTCTGCTAACACCTGCGGTCCCAGCTTTTTCCACAGTGCTGTCGGCTAATGTTTGTGTCAAGCACATGAGTCTTCCCTCTCCATCCGCTTCTGCATGTCAGCCCCGTATTCTGTCTGCAAAAGTGGGGCCATGGGCCTTCCTCTGCCCCTCCGTGAGGGGAGGTGGAGGCGCCAGTGCTTTCTAAGCGGGAGCTCCCAGCTCTCTGAGGAGCAAGCCTTCTTCCTACTCTGCTGCCCCAGGCCCCTGTCTCCTCTGCTCCTCCCCTCACCTTCTTCGTTCTTTCCACAAAGAAGGGGAGCCCCTTCTGTCTTTTACTAAATTGGTTCAGTTTTGTTTACTGAGGGAAAATTGTAACACCAAGGAAAGACTACTTTTTCCCTAGAGGAAAACCGGACAGCTTTAATTGCTTTTTTAAATTGAGGTGAAATTCACATAACAAAAGTAACCATTTTAAAGTGAACAATTCAGTGACATTTTGTACATTCACAGTGCCCTGCAATCATCACCTCTACCTAGTTTCAAAATCTTTTTATCACCCCCCAAGGAACTCCATCACCATCGTGCTGTTCCTCCCTATTCCCCCCTTCGCCAGCCCCTAGCAAACATCAGTCTGCTTTCTGTGTCTATGAATTTGCTGTTCTGCACATTTCATGTAAATGGAATCATACAATATGGAATCTTTTGTGTATGGCTTTTAGTTAACATAAAGTTTTCAAGGTCCATCCACATTGTAAAATGGATCAGTAATTCATTCCTTTTCAGGACTGATTGTCATTTGTATGGATATAGCACATTTTGTTTCTCCATTCATCTGTTGATGGACATTTGGGTTTGTTCCACCTTTAGGTTATCATAAGTAATGCTGCTGTGAATGTTCATGTACGATTTTTGTTTGAGTACCTGTTTTTAATTCTTTTGGGTATATACCTAGGAGTGGAGTTGTTGGGTCATATGATAATTCTATGTTAACTTTTTGAGGAACCACTAAAATGCGTTCCACAGTGGCTGCACCATTTTACATTCCTACCAGCAATTCCAATTTTTCTGCATCCTCACCAACACTTCTTTTCTTTTTTTTAAATGATAGCCATCCTAGTAAGTGTGAAGTGGTACCTCCTTGTGGATTTGATTTGTAGCTCCTTAATGATTAGTGATGTTGAGCATCTTTTCATGTGCTTATTGGCCATTTATATATCTTCTTTGGAGAAATATCTATTCAGTCTTTTGCTCATTTTTAGTTGGTTTGTTACATACTCTGGATACTACACCTGTATCAGATGTATGATTTGCAAATATTTATTTTCTCCCGTTGTAGGTTATCTTTTTATTCTTTGATAATGTTCTCTGATGCACAAAAGCTTTTAATTTTGATCAAGTCCAATTTATCTATTTTTTCTTTTGTCACTCATGCTTTTGGTGTCATAGCTGAGAATCCTTTGCCAGATCTAAGGTTATGGAGATTTTCCCCAATGTTTTCTGCTAAGAGTTTTGTGCATTCAGCTCTTATATTTAGGTCATTGATCCTTTTTGAGTTAATTTTTTCAGGGAATTTTTTACTAATCCTGTGTGCTTATATTTGTTCTTGATTGAAAGAAGACAGATTTGGTATCCTACTTGAAAGGAGCTTCTACCTTTAGTCACTGTGTCTTGCTAACTTCTTAAAAGGGAGGTAGGTGGTGATGAGTGGCCCATTTTCATTTTTCATTCCTCTTGCTCTGGAGAACAGCATGGCTCACGTGGGAATCCGTACAGCGTCAGTCTGTACTGGAAGATGCCATGAGGGAAGAAGAGTGGGTGGCTTTTCTCTCTCTCAGCTCCAAGGCTGAACTTAAATATACTTAGCTTTGTAAAGGAAGGACTTGGTCATCACACATCAGAAAGTTTTTCACTTGGCTGATCTGGGACTATTCCTTTAACTGGAATGAAGCGTGTGTTCCCTGCCACCCTGAGCTAAGGGCTTGGTCTTCTTTCCTTCTACCAGACATCCTCTCTCAGTCTCCGCAGAGCTTTCGAGGAAAAGTTTCACCGTGGAATTGTTGACTCAGCATAGGTGGAGCTGGAGGAAGGACAAATGGTCCCCATGTCCCCATGAGCCCTTTCACTAGGTGGACGGGTGTGGTTCCTCGGTTTGACGAGGAGGCCATCTGCTGTCTGACACTCTCCTACTGAGTGAAGAGAATCCCAGCACAGACCTGCGTCCTTTGCCCTGTCCACAGGACAGCCTTCTCATTCTTGTACACACTCTCAGGAAACACCACTGCTCCATCTAGTCTTGACGCCATACCTGCTGCCCACATAGTTAATCTTTGCTGAGCTTTGCTTCCTATCCTTTGGTGACCCAGTGGAGTGGTCGCCTGATAGAACCCTCTCACTGTCAACCCTTTCATGAATAAATTTTGTTCAAATAGGTGTTATCTGCAAATGTGCTGCTGGTCCTTGCTAGTGAGACTGAAGTTAGGACCCTCATCTCTCAGTTCTGAAAGCACATCAGAAAGTGTGGGGAGACCCAGCTTCCCCAGTTCAGTTAGAGTGGAGCCTCGTTGGCCAAACCGAGTTCTCTCTGCCGAAAGCTCTTCACACCGTGGAGCTGCTGAAAGTGCGTCTCCTGAGACTTCAGCCTGCCCCCAGTCCCCTCGGAGTCCTGGGTTGCTGCCGGGACTCACCTGCTCCAGGGACTGAGTGCGCTTTTATGACTTGAGTTAGGGAGGTGAATGGATGACTGGTCCTAGTTGGCTATGACTGTGGTAAAGGACTAGGAAGAAGATGCTTAAGAGAAAGAGACAAGCTTGGGACTTGTGGGTTTCTTTGTTTTCTTTTTTCTTTGACCTAAGATCTAGTACTAAGAAGTGTTAAATTTCTGAAAACTATCTGGAAAGCCACCTTTATTAATGACCTAAATAGAAATAAATTTAACTAAACAAGTTATTTTGCTACCCCCCAAAATCCGCAAAACATGAATTTAACTTCCACAAATGGTAGCAGATAAAGGAATTTGTAGTAAAAGCAAAAGTAGCAAGAAGTGGAAGGATCCTAAGTCACCCAGTGCTGGAGCCATTGCCCTGAGGCTGGGGAACAGACAGCACCCCTTGGCGATCGTCTGCCTCCTAAAAAGTTCCCTGGAAAAGCTTCCCCTGAGAACCCAGGATCAAGGTGTGGCCTTGGGGTGGGCTGCCCGTGCAGCCACGTGTCAGCGCTGCCCAGCGCTCCCGCATCTCAGGAGTTGAGGTGCTTTCCCAGCATTGCACATCTTCATTTGCTTTCCTGGGGTAATCAGTGATATGGAAAACTCTTCCACAAACAGGTCCTTGCAGGCTGGTGGCTTCTCAGAAGCACCCTGGTGAGCACATTTGTTGAGGCCTGAGGGAGGCAGCTGTGTTACAGCTACAAGGCAATGTGTAGTGCACTGTTGTGACGTTGCAGTTTGGTTACTTTTGTAGTAATGAACTTAGCATAACTTGTTATAGACTTCTTTGTTTATGGATCCATTTGAAAATGAGGTCATTTTAGCTACAACTACTAACCGGGATCCAAAGAAAACATGTGCTGTGATTAACCCACAGTATTGCCTCATTCATCAGAGTTCTTGGCTGTCCCTCACTTCCTGTCTCACAGATCCAGTTCCTGTTGTTTTCTTTTGGTATAGGTTTTTATATTACCTAATTTCAAAAGTCAAACTTGGCTTTACAGTAAATACTATTAAAGTTTTAGCTTTTAATCCATTTGTTACATATTATTAATAACCTAAATCGTATTTTAAAATATGTAGTGGAACTTTTTTGAACATATTCACTATTGTAAGTCATTTCGAATATTTTTGTTTGTATAAAAAGTTTATTTTCTAAGTATTGATTAAACTTTTACTGAGTAAAGCTTATGTGTAAAAGCGGTATGTCCTCCTCAGTGTGATATGTGTAACTTATCTTCATACATATTAATGTTTCCTTAGCATTGTAATGTCATAGAAATTATAAAGGATTCAAAATAATTTTTGTTTGCATGTGCATTGGGGTGGGTTTCCTCACAGAATTTCCAGAACAAAAATTGTTTGCTGCCCTGTTGATTAAATGTGTTGTGCAGCTGGAACTCATCCAGACTATCGACAACATCGTGTTCTTCCCCGCCACAAGTAAGAAGGAGGATGCGGAAAACTTAGCTGCGGCACAGGTGAGGAGGCGTGAGGGCGGCTGCTCTTCTGTTGAGTAGGAAGTTAACTATCATGGTCTGTGCTTCCAAGCAGACGTCAAACTAGAGATTTAATTTGGGGGGGTCTTCATCACATAGATGTCATTTTAAACCATAGGACTGGACGATCTCACCAAGGTCGTGAGTGTGGTCAGAGCTGAGAGGAATGTCAGGAACCAAGCTCCTGGTGATGAGGCAGCTGGTAGAGTCTGAGAACAAGAACTAGTGAGGCAAGAGGAGACCAAGAGACAGTGTTGTTCTGGAAGTAAAAAGAAGAAAATGTTTTGTTTTGGTTTTTTTCCTGCTCTTTTTTTTCTCCCCAAATCCCCCCAGTACATAGTTGTATATATTTTAGTTGTGGGTCCTGCTAGTTGTGGCATGTGGGATGCCGCTGCAACATGGCCTAATGAGCGGTGCCATGTCCGTGCCCAGGATCCAAACCCTGGGCCGCTGAAGTGGAGCGCATGAACTTAACCACTCGGCCACGGGTCCGGCCCCAGAAGAAAATGTTTTAAGAAGGATGAGGTCAACTCTGTCAAAGTGCTGGATAGGTCAAGTAATAGTCCATCTGAGAATTGCCCTCTGGCAATTTGTGGACTTTAGTGACCGTGACGTTGTGTTTAATTATAATGTTAAGGACAAAAGCATTATTGTAATACGTACAAGAGAAGAGAGGAGTTGCAGGCAGCAAATATTGATTACTCTGTGAAGGAGTTTTGCTGTAAAGGGGTACAGAGAAATGGGGTAATAGCTGGAGGAGGATGAGGCGGGTCAAGACAAGGGTGTGCTTGTTTTGTCTCTAATATTGGCAATATCGCAGCATGTTCCCTGGCGAGAGTTCTCCAGGCGGGAGAGAAAAACACTGCAGAGAGGGAGAGTCTGTTGTTAGAGCCGTCTTTTGAGTGAATGGAGACGGTACCTACTGCACAGGCCCTGGGAGGCTGCCTTGAATAGAAGCGCAGACAGTTCAAGCATTGTAACAGGAAGGCAAGCAAAGTGTATGGGTCATAAACCAGGAAGTTTGGTCCGTTTGCTGATGGGAGTCTGTGCGAGATCTCTTCTGATGGCTCCTGGTTTCTAGTTGAGATAGGAAGAAAAGTCGTCCACTGGGTGAGGTTGCAAAGAAAGTTTCAGATCCTTGAGGAGAGAAGTGAAAACATGAACTAGTCCAGGAAAGTGGACTGGGGATGTGCAGGAGGATTGCTGGGCAGCACCCAGTGCCCACTGGATTTAAGAGAAACCCCTCTGTTTTTCTCCAGTCCCATTTATTGTGTGGGTGAGATATGAAGTCGGCAGTTTTGCAGCGAATTACTAAAAAGAGGAGGTGAGGGGTTATGCAAGAGAATAATGATAAGCGCAGTCTGTGGCCTCCAGCCTGGTTAGGAAGAGAAGTGAGGAGCTGACGGGTGAGGAACAGTGCAGGGGAGTGGGAGAAGGGCTGCAGGGCCTGGTGCGGGCAGAGCTCCTGGAGTCAGACATCGTGAGAAGGGAACTGGAGAGACAGGAGGTGGTGCTTGGTGACGAGCATGCATGGAATTGAGATTCTAGAATTTTAATAGCAAAAGATGGACCTTTTCCTATTTTCTATTGAGACAGAACTGATTAAATTCTATGGCTTGTAAAACTGGTTTTTCGGGAACATTGATTTCTACATTTACTAAAATGTGTGACTCTGTGTGTGTGTGCATGTGCCCATGCTGTGGTTTATTTTCCAAAGAGAGATGCTGTGGACTTTGACGTTCGAGTTGATACTCAAGACCAAGGAATGTACCGCTTTTTAACATCGCAACAACTTTTTAAGCTACTGGACTGCTTATTAGAGTCACATAGATTCGCAAAAGCGTTTAATTCCAACAATGAACAGAGAACTGCTCTGTGGAAAGCAGGTAAGCTGCACAGGTCTCACATTTTAATATTCACTGTTAATGGATGTACAACAGATGTTTAGATTGAGCAGAATTTGTTGATTGTATAATTCAGGTCTAACCATTTCACTGTATGAACTTTTACCTTAACAATAATAATAGAAAGGCAGTCTACCAACCAGGTCTTTCTCTGGTCTACAATAAGCCAAATAACTGCCTGAGTGGATTGGTTTCCGTCTTTTTCAGTCAGCCTGTTATTTGGCATGGCCATACGTCAGAATGGAAGTGAACGTTTTGAAGTGGGGTGGTATATTTACTTTAGAACAAGTTAGAAAACGTAAATGAAAAACAAGGTTTGTAACAATTATGCTGACATTGTTAATTTTTTTTAACAATGAAATAGTTACTCATGCCTATTAGGTACAAAATAGTGCTGAAGAGTGAGATGCAGTGGAATATGGCAGGAAAAAGGAAGAAGGGAGCTGACGCTTATTGAACATCAAGCTCTGTGTCACGTGGAGTGTTGGATGCTTTCCATTTGCATATTTGATTTAATTCAAAGTGTCTATTTAAATTCCAAATTAAGCCCATGGCTTTTGTTCATCATCTTCCCTTTGCAACCTAACTTCTGAAAAGAGTCGTCTACCTGTTTTTCCCATTTCTTCAACCCAAGTTGTTGCCACCATTCAACTGGGACTGTCCTTTCTAAGGTCACCAGACTCCTACTTCACATGTGCTGGGCCCTTCTTAGCACTCCTGCTGAAACCGTTTCGTCTGCGCCGTTCATTCGTAGGGGAGCCCTGCTCGGGCTCTGCAGGGCCTTCAAGTGCGGTTTCACTGGAGGAGTCCCACTTTCCCAGGCCAAAAGTTGTTTCGTATTTCGTTCCCCATCTTGAAAAGGAAGTTAGTTCTAAACATGGAAATCGCCTCCCCTGCACAGTCTCAGGGTGTGCCTTCTCCGTGTGACTCCTATCCCTTTGGGCCACCTCAAGAGTGCTCAGGCCCTGGTCACCAGCAGGCTGCTGTGGCTCAGGGCAGCTCTGCTTTGTAAGCAGCAGATGGGACAGCTAAACGCACTCAAAATGTGCCTCCATGCGGGCTATTTTGTCTTTACGCAAGATGCCTTCCCACATTAATCTGAAACTTCCCCTTTCTGCAGGCTTCAAAGGCAAATCCAAACCCAACCTTCTGAAGCAGGAGACGAGCAGCCTGGCATGTGGGCTGCGCATTCTCTTCCGGATGTACATGGACGAGAGCCGGGTTAGTGCCTGGGAGGAGGTCCAGCAAAGGCTTCTAAAGTAAGACTCTTGGCTGAGTTTCTGCCTTTGACCCGTGCGGCTGACGGTACAGAGCAGGAAAGGGCCACTAGGTTTGCACTGGGGGCAGCGTCCATTTCCCAGCCCCCTGCTTAGAAGCTGCAGGACTAAGCAGATAACTTGGGGCCTGAGGAAGAGATGGTGAAAATTGAATACAGTCTTACAGGCAGTTAGTGACATATGAACAAATCGTGTCTTCTGTTGCTGTTCAGGACAAAGGAGAAAGTTTTATCTCTTAAAATTTAAATAGTTTTTAGGCTTTTTTCATGCACAGATAGCTCCATTTTTACAAATCGATCATTTGTGAAAGTGCAAACTTGGCTGCCTGCATTTAGTTTCCAAAACTATTTAGAGTTTTTGTTGGTGTTAGTTTTTTCGCATTTTATTTCTCCTTAATGACAACTTAAGAGTCCGTCCTTCACCGGTTAAACTCATGCTAAGAATGAAACATGCTTCCAGAAAGAATACTCTTAGCTGCATTGTATTTCTGTGTCTAATTGGAGAATAGAGGTGCTCAGAGACCAAATACATTTTGGAACTTCCAAAGACCACCTCACCTCAGTTTTCCCATTTTACTGATGAGACTATTAAAGCCCAGAAGAGTCTAAACCTTCACAATTAGTGAAAGGAAGAGCCACCCCAGGTTTCAGCCCAGGTCTGGACACCATGCCTGTGCATGTGCTACTACACAGTGGCTTTGAATTCAATGAAATTTAGAAAATTAGGAAAATGTGCGTTTCCTGATAAGTTGCAATGGCTTCTTTTAATATGTTTGGTTTTCTTCCTAATTTGAAAAACATAAATGTTTATATTGATACTCTAGTTACTGTAAGCACATGGAATCTAGCAAGTTCCTAATAGTTAATATTTACTGCCCTCTTTGCCTCAGTTGTTCTTTCTCAATGAACATGCATACAGCAGGTATGCTAGCACATTTAAGGGGGACTGTTCTCTGTTACAGTGTCTGCAGTGAAGCACTAAGCTACTTCCTTACTCTGACATCAGAAAGTCATCGGGAAGCCTGGACTAATCTGCTGCTTTTGTTTCTAACTAAAGTTCTAAAGATAAGCGATAATAGGGTAAGTATGAGACACTGTCGTCTGAGCAGCACGGTGCCCGAGTGGGAGGCGGGGACACGCAGCAGCAGACTGCTGCCGGGAGCTCTCAGCAGCGGAGCAGCAAAGCCCAGGCCACCGTGGCTGCACTCTCTCCTCGCTGGCCCGCAGTCTTCTCCGTCCCTACCCCACTTTGTGCTCCAATGAGTGATTCTGTAGGAGATTCAGGAGGGAGGAGTCAGAATCCTTTAGGACACTGGTTCTGCCACACATTGCAATTCCCACTCTGACCCCTGAAGTCTCCCCTTTTGCCCCATTGTGAAAAGTGCACTCTGCCCCCTACCCAAGGCTATGTCTGGGCTTCAGCCATTCTTTTGGCATTTTTATTGGTTCCATGTGACCAACAGCCCCTTGCAAACAGGCCATAAACTCATTTAAGAATTTTAAACCAGTAGAAATAAAGATAAAATACAAATACATAGCTGTACATAGACATTTAAAGTCTTCAAACTACACATTTCACTCTTTAAGAGAAGACAGAAACTTACAGCTCACATAAATGGAAACAGGTTGCTGTGATCCCATATTAGGTTTAAAAATGCCTAGTCAGGTGGTATGACGTTTGACACCGGGCCATGGAGGCGTATGGGACGCCAGAGGGCTGTGCATGCTCTCAGGGCCATACAGAGGTTCATCCCAAGTCACGTGCTCAAGGCCCATGTGCATTTCCATCTGACTCCTGGGCTGGGTAAAGTTAGAAGTGACCTAAGGCGCCAGCAGCCACGTCGCTGGGAAGGACTCCAAACCCAGTCTTACTCCACAGCTTGCTTGCTTGACACAATTTGTCGTCCTGCTTCCTTGTACCTTGTGGGGTGCAGAGAGCAGGAAAGTAGAGGAAACAGGCAACTAGTGTTCAGAGATTAAGGAACTACAGCAAAGATACAAAGTATATCAGTTGAAGTATAAGTGTGGAATATTTTCCCTAAAAACTAAAATTTTATTTAACAAATAAAAGATAATTTCAATAACCTATAGCTTATAGAAGCTCAAGTATGCTTGACTTCTTACTTTTGCCTATTACCCAGGAAAAACAATGATAAATCCTAAAAGTTTGTCATAAGTTTGTCAAGGAAATCTAATAGACAATGTTTTTCAAAATAAGGCTGGATAACTAAGTGATTAATGTCTGTATTAAGTGAGTCTTCAGTGCTGCGTGGCCTTTCAGTTCCGTAATCAGCACATCACTGCTTCACGCAGACGCCGCTCCTGTACTCAGAGAGTAGCGCGTGCCCCATAGGATTTGGTCTAACCGCAGCGTGCGGTTTGGAATGCAAGCACTACTAACGGAGAAATTCGTTTTCCTCCCAGTTTAAAGCTCATGCATCATTCTACTACCCTCTCCTATGTGAAATTATGCAATTTGACTTGATTCCTGAACTTCGTGCTGTTCTTCGAAGATTTTTTCTGCGCATCGGAGTAGTTTTTCAGATATCACAGCCACCTGAGCAGGAACTTGGAATCAATCAGCAGTGATGGGAACTTAATCTTTTTCTGTTGGCGTTTACGTCCCTCTGCTCTTTAAACGGACCCTGGAGCTGAGGCTTCCTACCGGAAAAATGGTTTCTCTGAATTGCAGTGTCTAAGGGTTACTGGTAAAGATGCTTAGAACTAGAACTCAGAACTTGGCAGTGCTCCAGTCCCTTCTGATGGACTGTCCGTCGTGGGCTCATGTTGAGCAGAAAGCCTGTTTCCACATTGTCAGCTTACGCTCACGTGTCCTTCCCTGTCCTCAGCAACAGGGAGAGCCCCACATATTTTTGGCAGGTGTGGAAGTGAAACTTACCCAAAGAACTATAGATGTAAAGATTTGAACTTCTGCAAGAAGTACAACTCAGGAGAGCTGTATTTTGAAGGATAAAATGTTTATAATTGGGGGGTGGGGGGGAGAAGAAGAAATTATTGTTCATGGTAAAAGATATTTAGCAACTATGGTATTCTTACTCTGAAGATTTTTGCACACTCAGGCTATCTGAGATACTGGTAATCATCCTTCTGTGAAAAATGTACAGAGATGCAGGTCTGTAATATAAAAATCTTAAACATTATATAGTTCTTCCTGCACTGTTTTATTTTATTTCTTTATTTTCTTATTCATTTGCTAAATACCTATAATATTTTGTCAAATGCACTAAACATTTGGGTTGAACTTTCTGTCTTTTTTATTTTGTGGGAATTTTGGTTCTGCCCTTTATTGGGGAGTGGTAATTCTGAGGGTTTAATGTGCCCAGAAGCTGTTGTGGCTGGCACTTGTTATGATCAACAACAACAACAAAAAGGTAGAAAATATCCCTACTGACCTAACTACTTGTAATATATTAGGGCTTTTAAAGATGAGCCATTAAAATGGAAATGATCCTTCATGGACCGAAACTTGAATCACTGCAAAATGAATCTAGTTTGCTGTCACTTTCTTTTCTTTTCTTTTGGGTGGCGGGGCTTGGTGTAGATTTTACTGTATGTACAGAATTTAATGTTGAATATATTAAAATAAATCTGGCATGGTTTGGGGAGGTTAGATTTACTGGAAATGTATTCATACTGTGAATTGTGCTCTGATGGTTAAAAAAACAAGATTGTTAAGCATTCCGTATTAACAGTGGATGTAGAAAATTTTTTCAGATGGATAAAATGTATATGGTACAGATGTAAAGTTTTCTATGTAAAAAATTCTGTACAACTTTCTGTACAATATTCTCATCTGGCATATTCTAATCAGGTTATAGGTCAATAAAGTTTTTGGATTATTTGATCAGTGCAATCAAAACCTGTGTAATCCACAGCCCCATGTTTCATTGATTTTTTTTTCCCTTCACTTTTTCTATTAAAAGCCAAACAATTAGGAAAGGATATTTTTGGCCAGAACTATAAATTCAGTATTCTTTAATTCGGATGTTTTCTTAACAGCTTCTGCCATGAGATCCTCCCCCACACCCTGCTTTCTCAACCACAGGATGTTCATAATATATTGTGTATTTATTAATAACCCAGAATAAGGCTACACTATTTGCTGAAAAAGCTGCAGTCCCCTTCGGGGCAGTTTGCAGTGGCGCATCGTCCATCCCAGGAGTCACTTCAAGTTGTGTGGTACAACAGCATTAAAAAGGCAGATGGAACACACCAAGATCATTTATTTTGAGGGCTGTGTTAAAAAACATGAGAAGTGTTCGGTCTTTGCTCTCAGACCTCTCTTGAGAATGAGCAGTTACTGAACAATGCATTTCTAAGTGCACCACCTTTATTACCCCCAAGACGTGGCCCTGTTCATACCCCGCTGGATGCTAGAGCTGGGAGCCACCATGACCTTCTGGTCTAGCTGAGGGAGGGGTAAGTGTCTCAAATGACCTGGCAGTTTGGTGTTTTATGGTATAGCCTCAGGACGCTCCCAAGAGGAGACGAGGCTTTCACCTTACTTTCAGATGACGATATAAGAAAAATCTTTACCGTAAAATAAGCAGTGGTTAGATTTCAAAATTGAGTATAAAATTTACATGCAGCTAAAATTCAGAATATCAGAGAAATTTCACACTTGAGATAAAAACTTTTCTGGTCTGCCATTAATTATGTCAGTGGAACACCAGGGATGTTCTTAGCTGTTGTGCTAAAGACTCTAAATAAGAATTATTATTTCCCAGAATTTGAATTAATCTTTCCTTTTCAAAGGTCCCTCTTGGAGTGATTAGAAAGACTGGCTCACTTATCCAGTGGTCTGTGGTGGTGCAGCAGGGATCCAGTCTCTGTCCTTGACCCTTGGGTGTTCCTGCCTCTCTGACTTCTAAAACAACTTGTCTAGAAACCTCAATTCCAGTTCAAATAAGAAATCGACATTGGCAATAAAAATAATTTATTTCTATCAAGAAGTAGTTAAATCATATAAATCAGTACACTTAAGGCCTAGATTGGCACAAAAAGAGGCAGAAAGTTGTAAGGTTTAGTGCATGGCTCATGGGAATCAAATGAATTACGATTCCCAGCATTCATACTGACACAGGTGCTGTAAATGACAATGGAAATAACTAGCACATTTGATTCTCTCATTACATAGCAACTGGAATTGTCCCAATGTATTTACTAAGAGATCTTGAATAGCGTTAACAATGGCAAACATACATATAACAAGGAGTATTCTGGTTTTACAGTATTGTTAAGACACTTGTGTTTTATTCACCTTATCTTACTGACAAGCAGAATTTAAATTAATGCACATATGGTAGTTGATTCCAAGAGTTCACTGCGACCCTAATTTATGGCAAAATTGTACAAAAATAATTCTATACAATTCTACATTATATAAATTAATAATCATGGCCTTTTATTTATGTACATCATATACATCATCATGGGAAAAAGATACCTTATCTACAGATGGAACATAAGTAACTTCCAGGTAGGGGCCAAAAGTAGCACATATTATTAAAGGTTCAGATTTAATATTCCTTTCACCTTAAAAGGCACTGCTGGCTCCACTACATCTTTATTTTAACCGTGTGCAGTAGACAGGCCCTGCCAATTGAAAGTGCCTGGTTTTCCAGGAACCTGCTGCTGCTCCTGGCTCAGTTGCTCTGCCATGAATCGTTTCAGCGTTTCTGAGGTGCCCGGGCGGAGCCAGGGCTCACTTGCAACAGAGTTTGATCTGTCGTCACCCACATGCTTCATGATGTCATCAGGGTCGACCAGTGAACTCTCGTCATCTAAAAGAGGTGAGACAGACATGACTCAGGAAACACAGGTGGCAGGCAGGTGATGCGAACACAGATCTCCTGTAATCTAACCCATTACAGCCTTGCATTTCTCCACAATACTATGTTCTAAACTGTACTATTTTGTCCAGGCCCCTCATTTTAGAGGTAGGAAAGCAAACCCAAGAAGAGGCCAATTTTATGAAACAAAAAACAGTCAAGTAAATAAGGTGACTCCATGGTACCAGAACCCATAGGGATTCCAAGGAAAGCAAAGGAGACTGCGCCAAACATGAAGTTGACCATGGAAGTGTAGGTGGGCTTACTTGGTGTCACCTTCAGGAATGGATGCCATGCAAAAAACTTTTTTTTAATTTAGCAAAGTTTTAGAAATAGTCCCAACCTCTAACTGTAAGGAAATTATAAATCATTTTAGGAAATTACTTCCATTCTTACACCTAATCTAAGAGGCTGTGTCTACTCCATTAAGCAGTAGCTCTTAGTTTGTTTCATTATTAACTAAATTCATTGTACTTAACTTCTATATCTGTGTCTTATTTATTATTAGATACAATATTAGGAAAATCTGTCTTCCTACCCTGTGATGTCAATTTCTTTTTTTTTTAATTACATCTCCTGGTCTGTGAAGGATTAGCCCAGCAAAGGGACATGTGCAATCAACTTAATGAATAATCAATCCACATCGTACCAAAAAGCTCCTGTTTGAAAGGACAATGTTAAAAAAAAAAGTTTTAGAAAACCTTCTGAAGGAGTAGAGTCTTAAAATGTTCTATCTTCTGTCAATTTAAATATATCCCTGTTAAATATTAATTCAACTTATTCTAAAAGAAATTGAGGAACAGGTAATTCTCAGTTTAAATTAAAAGAAAATTCCTTTTAGCTAAAAAAAAAAAAAAAAAAACACTGCTTTCCCCCATTCCCCATTTTTCCAGGCATGCAATGAGAAGTGCTGCTCCCTCAAGTTACCATGGTTGCTGGTATTTGGTATGTAATTATAACCATCAGAACAGACGCCTTAACTGCTAGAGATTATATGAGTACAGTTTTAACACAGTATTAAAAGTAGGATCTAAAAAATACCTTAAAATAATTGCCACTAGAAAATTGTTGTAATGTAATTTAACAGACTAAAGAGAATTGTCCAAATACATCACTCTACAATTTGCTAAGACTAATAATACAGTAGCACTTACTATTATAAAATTGTCCCATTATCCTAATGACTAGTAGCATTGACATAAAAAATGATGGTCTAGGGCTGGCAAAGGAGCCCATTAGTTGCCTAAGGAACCGTGCTGCCTGCCTGTGCTTGGTGAACAAGCTTTCACCAAAGCAATAAGAGACGGTGGAGGCCAACATAATGAGAAGACTAAACTTTGACTTATAAAAAAAAGCAAATACTAACCTGCGGCTATTTTGCTTTGTCCATGGTACAGAAAGCCAAATAAAAAGGTAAAAAAAATTTATTTGTAAGTACTACAAACTTATAATAGACATTATCTAAAGAACTCAAAGTTTTAAAGATAATTTCTTAGAATCTCTCACTTCAGTGAGAGAAGTGAGATGCTGATACTAATCAGCATTTTCCCTGCTGAAAGCAAAGCTTGGGTATATTTAATAAGCAAAACCTTCATCTGTTTAGAATCCACTTGAAAATGGTACCCTCTCTGGTAGAAAGAATCTGACACAAAATTAATCCTGAATCTCCCCGGAGAAGCTACTGTGTTCTAGGCCCCACAACTCAAAGGATTTCCAAACGCCTGCCATCTGCCCCCCAGCCTCAGCGAAACTTCCAGTGAGCAGGTGTTAAGAGTTCTTACAGAATTTGCTCTAGGCAATTAAACTTGGCCATTTACCTGTATTAATAGGTTTATTCTGCAGTTCATTCAATCTTCGCATTCGTTCCTCATTTCTCATTCTAAGCTGATCAATATTTAAACTGGATACAGATTTTAAAGAGAGACCATCTGGTGGTACATTAGGATGACTTTGTTCCTATAGTTAGAAAACAGAACTTCAGAGAAACGATCATTAACGTAAAATATGTTCAGAGTAAATCTGAATCAAAACGTGTTCTTGCCCTTGATAAATGTACAGTGTGATGGACAAAATAAAACAAATGAAGATCTGTAGCGTTTATATTCCAGCTGCCAGTGTTTATCCCTGCAGGCTCAGACTGAAGGTGTAGCATTTGTGGTAACATATAAATGCTGCCAAACGATAAAGGTGGGCAATCATAAGACATTAGAGGGAAAAAACCTGAAAGAGCACGGACTAAGAATCAGGCCAACTACAGTAATCAAGACAGGGTGGCAGTGGCCTAAGGAGAGACATACAGATCAACAGAATCGAAATCAGAGTCCAGAAATGAACTCTCGTGTTTATGGACGGAGGAGCGAACAACATTCACTAGGGGAAGGAACAGTCTTTTCAACAAATCGTACTAGAACAGCTGCATGTCCACATGCAAAAGGATGAATTTAGATCCCTACACCTCATGCCATACACAAAAATTAACTCAAAGTGAATCACTGACCTAAATTTAAAGGCAAAAACGGTGAAACTCCTAGAAGTAACTTTCATGATATTGGGTTAGGCAACAGTTTCTTAGATATGACACCAAAAGCATGCTCGATAGAAGATTTGATAAAGTTGGACCTCATCAAAATTAGATGTTTCTGTGCTGCAGTGGACACCATCAAGAAAGTAAAAGACGGGCCGGCCTAGTGATACAGCAATTAAGTTCACATGCTCCATTTCGGCAGCCCGGGTTTCGCCAGTTCAGACCCCAGATGCGGACGTGGCACCGCTTGTCAAGCCATGCGGTGGCAGGCATCCCACATGTAAAGTAGAGGAAGGTGGGCACAGATGTTAGCTGAGGGCCAGTGAGGAGGATTGGCAGCAGATATTAGCTCATGGCTAGTCCTCCTAAAAAGAAAACCAGAACTAACAACAACAACAACAAAGCCCACAGAATGAGAGAGAATACTTGCAAATCATACATCTAATATGGGACATGTATCCAGACTATATAAAAAACTTACAACTCAACAATAAAAAGACAATCTGATTTCAAAATGAGCAAAGGATGTGAATAGACATTATCTCCAAAGAAGATATCCAAATGGCTAAGAGGTACATGAAAAGATGATCAACATCATTAGGGAAATACAAATCAAACCCACAATGAGATACTCCTTCACACTCACTAGGATGGCTATAATAAAAAAGTAACACGTGTTGGCCAAGGTGTAGAGAAACTGGAAGCTTCATACACTGCTGGTGGGAATGTAAAATGGTGTGGCCACTTTGGAAAACAGTCTGGTAGTTCCTCAAAATGCTAAACATAGTTACCATATAACCCAACCATTCTACTCCTAGTTACATATGCAAGAGAAAAGAAAATATCAAAAAACTTGTACATGAATGTTAAAAGCAGCAGTATTCATAAAAGATAAAAAGGGGAAACAACCCAAATGTCCATCGAATGTTGACTGGATAAACAAAATGTGGACTATCCATACAATGAAATATTATTCAGCAATAAAAAGGAATTATGCACTGATATGCTATAACTTAGATGACCTTTGGGGATTTAAAAAAAAAAAAGAAGCCAGTAACAAATGACCAAATATTGTATGACCTCATTTATGTGTGTCCAGGAAAAGCAAATCTATAGAGACAGAAGGTAGATGAGTGGTTGCCTAGGGAAACAAGTAAGCATGTTACTGCCACCCGGTAAATAAAGTTGTACATATAATAATGCTAATGACAGCATTCGTCATTTATTGAGAGCTCCCTGCGTACTTGACTCTATGCTAAGTGCTGCACATATGTTATATAACTATATTTCCATGTCATACATAAGGAAACACAGTTTAAGAAATTGCCCAAAGGTGCTTACTCAACAAAGACAGGACATAGTTGGGACATGTACTAAGGACTCCAAAGCCTGCACTTTTTACTGGCTACACTGTAAAGACATTTACACATGTTCTGTGAAAAGAACATGGGTTTGAATATCAGCCTTCCTGCCTGTGTGACCTTAGGCAACTTATCTGACCAAATGGAGAAGATGCCTGTATGGTAGACTTAGGTGATAAGGAAGTTATAGCAGATTTTCCAATAAATGGTATTAGTTGCTTCTTGTGCCTTCTCTGAAATCCATATGTTCTGCAAGGGGAAGGAGGAATGCTGGGGTGAGGCATTAACATTTATAGGGCAGAGATTCTGTGCCAGGTACTAGGCTTAGACTTACAGCCACCCTAAGAGTTAGGAAAATACTACCTCACAGAAGCCAAAGCACCAGAATTCAGTGCAACAGTCATCCAGCTAATTGGGTGACCCTAGATTGAGACCCCTGTCCACCTCTCTTCCAGAGCAAGTGCCCTTTCTCTATTGGACCACATGAATTTAACATGGGTCAGAACTTGGACCTCTCACTCCTAAAGTGAAAAGGGAAAAAGGAAAAGGATATTTCCTACATACAAAGTCCAGTCCTTTCAACTTGTTCCTCCTGCGCTCCCTTGCAGAGGGCAGCTGTGATGGTGGAGGGAAGGCATCGTCTTCAATGGCAGGATACGTCTCACCATAAGCACCTAGAAGGTCCAGACAAGGGAGAAGTATTACACATCCACCATTTCAAATCATTTTACTCAGAGCTAAACCAAGACTCTGTCTTTTAATAGCTTTATTAAGATACATATAATAAAATTCACCCACTATAAATATATATAGTTCAATAATTTTTATAGAATTGTGTAATTATCACTAACATTCCTATCACCTCAAAAGGCTTCTTTGTACTCAGTGGCAATCATTGCCTACTCCCACCTGCCCAATCCCATGTAAATACTGATCTGCTTTCAGTCTCAACAGATTTACCTTACCTGAGATTCCATATAAATGGAGTTATACAATGTAATACTTTGTGTCTTTCACTTAGCGTAATGTGTTTGAGGTTCATCTATGCTGTACCATGTATCAGTAGTTCATTCTGTTTTACTGCTGAATAGTACTCCATCATACCATATTTTGTCTATGCATTCACCAGTTGTTGGTCATTTGAACTATTACTAGTTGGTGATTATTAATAATACTGCTATGAACATTCATGGTCTTTGTGTGACCATATGTTCTCCTTTCTTTGGAATATTCTTAGGAATAAAATTGCCAGATATTATGGTAACTCTAAACTGCCAAACTATTTTCAAAAGTAGTTCTACCATTTTACATTGTAAGAAGGTTCTAGTTTCCTCATCATCAATACTTGGTATTGTCAGTCTTTTTGATCATAGCCATTCTAGTGGGTCAACAACCTATTTGACCATGGAAGTGAATAGCTTACAATATTTAGAATTTTTTCCCTTACTCTTTATTTTGAAAAAATTAAAACCTAAAGAAAAGTTATAATACAATGAATAACTAAAATCACCATTTCTTATTTTGCCACATTTATTTTACTTCTATATAGATTTTGGTGGATTTTTGTTGCTTGTTTTTGCTGAACAAATTGCAGACATCCTGACACTTTGTTCCTAAACACTTCAGCATGTGCCATCTAAGAACAAGGAAATTTTACATTGATACAATACTATCATTTAACATAAAATTGATATTCAAATTTCTGAAAGTTAGTGTACAGCCTTTTTCCTTTTTAAAGCAGCAATAACTACATTTTATTTTATATAAATAAAATATAAATAAAATTTTATATGGGGTTTTCTAAAACTCCAAAAACACAATTTTCTGACTTCATTATAGTAGTCCCCACCACTAATTCACACTCTCTCTCTTTTTAATAGACTTTATTAGTTTACAGGAGTTTTAAGTTCAGCAAAACTGAGTGGAAAGTACAGAGAATTCCCATATATCTCCTTCCCCCAAAACACTCACAACTTATCCCACTATCAGCAGCCCCCACCAGAGTGGTACATCTGCTAAAACTGATGAACTTACATTGACACATCGGTATCGCCCAAAGTCCATACTTTACATTAGGGTTCACTCTTGGTGTTGAACATTCTATGGGTTTTGACATGTATCCACCAGTATCACACACTAAAAATCCTCTGAGCTCCACCTATTCATTCCTCCCTCTGCTCTAACCCCTGGCAAACATGATCCTTCTACTGCCTCCGTAGTTTTGCCTTTTCCAGGTCATACAGTTGGAATCATACAGTATGTTGCCTATTCAGACTAGCTTTTTTCACTTTTATATACGTTCAAGGTTCCTCCACATCTTTTCATGGCTTTGTAGCTCATTTCTTTTTAGCACTGAATAATATTGCATTGTCTAGATGTACCACGGTATATTTATCCATTCACCTACTGAAGGACATCTTGGTTGCTTCCAGGTTTTGGCACTTATGGATAAAAACTGCTATAAACATCTGTGTTCAGGTTTTTGTGTGGACACAAGTTTCAACTCCTTTGGGTAAACACCAAGGAGTGCAGTTTCTGGATTGTATGTAAGAGTATGTTTAGTTTTGTAAGAAAGTGCCAAAGTGGCTGTATTCCCACCAGTGAGTGAGAGTTCCTACTGCTCCACAACCTTGTCAGCATTTGGTGTTATCAGTGTTCTGGGTTTTGGCCATTCTGTTAGGTGTGCAGTGGTATTTCATTGTGTTAATTTGCATTTCCCTGATGACACAGGATGTGGAGAATCTTTTCATATGCTTATTTACCATCTGTATGTCTTCTTTGGTGAAGTGTCTGCTTGGGTCTTTTCCCCACCTTTTAATTGGGTTGTTTTTTTTCTTATTGTTGAGTTTTAAGAGTTCTTTGTATATTTTAGATAAGTCCTTTATTAGATATGTCTTTTGCAAATGTTTTCTTAACATTGTCCTTTGAAGAGTATTAGTTTTTAACTTTAATGAAATCCAGTTTATCAGTTATTTCTCTCACAGATTGTGCCTTTGGTGTCATATCTAAAAGTTATCCCCAAGTTCTTCTAAGTTTTCTATGTTATCTTGTAGAAGTCTTATAGTTTTTCATTTTATATTTAGGTCTATGGTCCATTTTGAGTTGATTTTTGTGAAGGGTGTGTCTAGATTCATTCTTTTGTGCAGGGATGTCCAGTTGTTCTAGTGCCATTTGTTGAAAAGACTGTCTTTTCTCCATTGCACTGCCTTTGCTCTTTTGTCAAAGATCAGTTGACTATACTTGCATGGTTCTATTTCTGGACTCTATTCTGTTCCACTGATCTATTTGTCTCTTCTTTCACCAATACCACACTGTCTTGATTAGTATAACTTTATAGTAAGTCTTGAAGTCAGTTAGTGTCAGTCTTCTGACTGTTGTTCTTCAATACTGGGTTGGTTATTCTGGGTCTTTTGCCTCACCATATAAAATTTGGAATCAGTTTGCCAGTATCCACAAAATAACTCATCAGGATTTTGACTGGAATTTCCTTGAATCTATAGATCAAGTTGGGAAGAACTCACATCTTGACAATATTGATTCTCCCAAGCCATGTACATGGACTACTACTCCCTTTATTTCTTTCATGAGAGTTTTATAGTTGTCTTCATAAAGATCTTGTACATATTTTGTAAGATTTATATCTATGTATTTCTTTTTTAACGGGGTGCTAATGTAAACGATATTGTGTTTTAAATTTGAAGTTCCACTTGTTCATTGCTGGTATATAGGAAAGTGATTGACTTTTGTGTATTAACTTGGTATCCTGCAACCTTGCTATAATTGCTTATTAGTCCTAGGGGGGTTTTTTGTTGAATCTTTCAGATTTTCTATAGACAAATGTCATCTGAACACAAAAAACAGTATTATTTCTTCCTTCCCAATATATATACCTTTTATTTCCTTTTCTTGCATTACTGCATTAGCTAGGATTTCCATGATGATGTTGAGGACTGGTGAGAGGGGACACCTTTGCCTTGTTCTTGGTCTTAGCAGGAAAGTTTCTAGTTTCTCATCGTTAAATATGATGTAGGCTTTTTGTAGATGTTCTTTATCACGTTGAGAAAGTTCCCACGTATTCCTAGTTTGCTGAGAGTTATCATGAGTGGGTGTTGAATTTAGTTCAATGCCTTTCCACATCTATTGATAATGATCATGCAATTTTTCTTCTTTAGCCTGTTGATGTGATGGATTGTGGTAACTGATTTGGATGAATTATATTAATTGGATGTAAACCAGCTTTGCATACCGGCAATGTATAATTCTTGGTTGTAGTGTATAATTCTTTTTCAGTTTTTTAAGTATGCTTTTGGGGGAGGGGAGAAGACTGGCCCTGAGCCAACCTCTATTGCCAATCTTCCTTTTTTTTTTTCTCCCCAAAGCCCCAGTACATAGTTGTATATCCTAGTTGTAGGTCATTCTAGTTCTTCTATGTGGGATGCCGCTACAGCATGGCTTGATGAGCAGTGTGTATGTCCATGCTCAGGATCCAAACCAGCAAACCCCAGGCTGCTGAAGTGGAGTGCACAAACTTAACCACTCATTCACAGGGCCAGCTCATATAATTCTTTTTATACATTGTTGGATTCAATTTGCTAATATTTTGTTGAGAATTTTTGCATGTATGTTCATTAGAGATATTGGTCTGTAGTTTTCTTGTGTTGTCTTTGTTGGTTTGGTATTAGGGTAATGCTGGACACACAATGCATTAAGAGTATTCCCTCTGCTTCTGTCTTCTGGAAGAAGCTGTAGAGATTTGGTATAATTCTTCCCTGAAGGTTGGGTAGATATCATCAGTGAACCCATCTGGGCCTGAGGTTTTCTGTTTCGGAAGGTTATTAATTATTGATTCAATTTCTTTTTTTTTTTATTGTTCTCATAGTCAATTTGGGTTTTTCCCCCAGCTTTGCTGAGACATAACTGACATATAACACTGTGTAAGTTCAAGGTGTACAATGTGACGATTTGATATACCCATGTATTGTGAAATGTTTACCACAATAAAGTTAGTTAACACATCCTTCACCTCACATAATTACCATTTTATTGTTGTTATGGTGAAAACATTAAAGCTCTACTCTCATAGCAACTTTCAAATATATTGTTAACTAGTCACCATGCTGCACACGAGATCCCTGGAACTTACTCATCTTATAACTGAAAGTTTGTACCCTTTGACTAACATTTCTCCCACCTCTCAATTTCTTTAATAGATACAGGCCTATTCGAAGTGCATTTCTTCTTGTGTGCCTTTTGGCAGATGGTGACTTTCAAGGAACTGGTCTATTTCATCTAGGTTATCAAAAAAAAAAGAAAGCATTGAAACTACCAGCCTTACCCACATTCATTAGAACAGTGGTAGCACAGTGGTGACCATAGGATATTTGTGGTGACCATTAATCAGAAAGACAGACTGCTGTATCTTGAGTCTAGAACGATGAAATACTCTAACACACCATCCTGAATGCCCCAGACTGTCTCCACTGTTAGCAAGGACAGGTCACACTTCCCTGATGCCTCCACAGACAAGCTATCTTCCCATCCCTATTTCCTGCTGGTTTCTCTATCTTTACTCACTCTCACAATATGACTTCCTTGGAAAGGAAAAACTCATTTAAGAAGAAAAAACTGGAAGACAAATATAGGCTAGTTTAGAATTTTTATCACATGAAATTATAAAGTAATCCACATGAAATATAACTAATATGTAGAAGAGAGAATTCCTTGATGGCCCTAGGATGGCAGAAATGCTTATGATCAGAGTACCTAATTATAAGCATATATCACAATACTTAAAAGATCCCGTGGTACCTTCACATATCTTCTGAAGACTAAGTTATATGCTTACAACTTTTTAAAAGTGAAACAGTAAGATAATTGTAGATTCACGTGGGGTTGTAGGAAATAATAGAGATCCCTTGTACACTTTGCCCAGTTAACCCCAATGGCAACATTTTGCAAAACAAGAGCAACAATCTCACACCCAGGACATTCATACTGTTACAATCCACCAATCTTATTCAAATTTTTCCAGTTTTACTTGTACTCATTCGTGTGTTTGTGTGATTAAGCTCTACAGCATTTTATTGCCTGTTTACATTTGCTTGTCAATCCCTATTGTCAAGATTAAAAACTGCTCCAAAACCACAAAGATCTTCATGTCACCCTTTTATAACTACACACACCTCTCCTTACCCCCTAACCCTGGCAACTGCCAGCCCTTCTTTAAAATTTTGTCATTTCAAAAATGTTATATAAGTGGAATCATACAGAATGTAACTTTTGGGGATTGGATCTTTTTGTTCAGCAATATTTCTCTGGAGAGTCACCCAAGTTATCACGTGTATCAATAGTCTGTTCCTTTCTGGTGCTTAGTATATTCCATGGTATGGACGTACTACAATTTGTTTAACTGCTCACCAGTTGGAGGACATCTGGGCTGATGCCAGTTTTGGCTGTTAGAAGTAAAGCTGTTACGAAAATTCATGTACAGGTTTTTGTGTGAACCATTCCTATGACTTCTAAAGTTCATATTAGTTATTCTAATTTTGAAAACTTTGTAAGTCATATTTGATGATTATCCATTAAGTTAGTAACACAGAATATTCCTTTTTTTACCACATTTCACAAGAAAGACTAAAGAAAGTATCAATTTTTTAAGTATAGAGAAAAACACTTAAAAGAAACATAAACAATGTTTCATATTTGAACAAACAGATTGGTAAAATAAATATACTCACCAATAAAAGCACTATCAGATTCCAATAATGAATTTTTCAAGAAATCATTAGTGTCACCTCCAGGCTAAAAGAAACATCATATATTAATGACTATTTTTATTAATCCTCTGGAAAAACATCAAATTTGTACTAAGAGGCACAAGTCTTTACACTGTCCCCAATATCAGCAAAAGAGGATGGGGACAGGTAGGCCTGGCTGCTTCCCTCCTACACTGCATTCTGATGCCCAGCAAACACAGGAAAGGCTAAGCATGTAAACTTCCACCAGGGAAGAGAAGACAACAGTAAGACTTGATCTCTCCAGCCTAGAGATTTTGGCAAGCAGACTTCTACTCCCTAACTCCACTCCTTCCTGCCCCCTTGTGGTTGAAGTCAAATAAAAGGCTCACATTGGTGATAAAAACTATTATATTTTCATAGAGTATGAAGCAGTCGACCCAATTAAACATTAAAAGTCTTTAAACCATTGCCAAGATTCATTCATTCTTTCAATAAATCTGTAGAGTACACTTACTATTTCCTCCTTGCTAGGAACTGGAAATACAAAGATGAGTAAGAGCTTCTGCTCTGGAGTAGATCATAGTCCAGTGGCAGAGAGAGGCATGCCCTCAATAATGACAGCCCTCTGTGACAGCTGTCACAAAGGCATAGCAAAGATATAGAAGGACACAGAGTAGGAGAAAAAAATAATGCTAGGGTTGGGCTTGTAATGAACTCTCAAATGAGAGGTAAATTTATAGAGAGAGAATTTTACACTAGGGATAATGTCACCCTATATTTTGGAAGGAACCTAAAGTCACCTAACACCACCTCCATGCATGTCCCCCACAGATTTCTAGGATTTGCTAGAAGACTCCAGTGAAGACCTATCCATTAATTTTTAAGGAAATACATTCCACTGAGACACAGTATTAATAATCAGAAGGTTCCTCTCTTTCACTGAATTCTTCTATATATTGAATTTAAATCTCCTTGTTAATTTACCACCCATTGACTCTACTTCTGCTTTCCAGCATGATAATAGTAGCGTCTAATATTTAACAAATGGTCTGAACCAGCTGTTCTTAGCACTGCACACATATTGCCCAACCTCTCTCCTGCATCACAGTCCTTCACATAACTGAAAGGAGTGATCACAGTCCACCTAAGCCCTGTCTTCTCCATGACAATCTTCCCCAGTTTTATCTTGTGTTTCTCATATAATCCAGTTTTTAGGAAGATGAGGAGCCCAACATTTATTAGCTTTTTTGTAACAGCCATGATAAACTGTTGGCTTATGCTGAGTTTCTACTTGGTGTTATTAATCCAGGATTTTAACCAAAATCCCAGATGTTAAATTTCAGTATCTTTTCACTGAGAAATGTGCCTGCTACATACAAAGAACCTACTGACCTGTAGAGTATTCAGGAATAGGTGTCAATACGTCTCAGGCCATGAAGTACAGGGACAAAGAGGTGCTCCAGAGTCCAGCCTGGGTTCAGATCTGGGCTTTACTGCTCATCAACTGTGTGATCATGGCTAGTTTCCTCTGATGTAAAATCAGGACAACCATACCTTGTTGTGAACTTTAGAGTATATGAATGTCAAGTACCTCCCACAGGTACAGAGTGTGGTCAATAAATGGTAGCTATTAGCAACATCAAATCATCATCATTATTATCAGTTCAAAACCAAGCACAACAGCTACCAACCGGTAAGCCTGGGCACCTAGTAGCCTAGCTGAGTCTTACTTTTATAATCTGAAAATGGGAATAATACTGGCTGTCTCTTTAGTGTGTGTGGAGATTAAATTTATTTCCAGCCTTGATCTTTTCCCCTGAACTCGTTCTCTTATCTGTCTACTCATCAGCTCCAATTGTTTGTCTAATAGGCAGCTCAAACTTACCATGGAAACTAAGTTCCTAATCTCTCCCCCCCAAATGTTTCTCCTGCTTCTCTACCTCAGTAAATAGCAACTCCCAACCAAAACCTTGAAGTCCATCTTTGACTCCTCTCATATCCCACATCCAATATGTCAAAAATCCTTTCAGGTCTCCTTTCAAAATAAATCCAATCACTTCTGACCAAGTCTGTGGCTCCCACCTCAGGCTAAATCACCTTCAGTCTTACCTAGATTATAGCAGTAGCCTCTTGTCCCCCTCAGTCTGTTCTCAACAAACAGTAGTCAGTGATCATGTTAAAACATGAACAAATTGTGCCACTCCTCTGCTCAGAAACTTTGGGAGTTTCTCATCACATTCCCAGCATAAAGGGCAAAGCCCTCTGATGGCCTGCGAGGCTCTGCTGTCCAGCCGTCACCTAACTCATTTGCTCCCACTTGCCCTTGCTCGTGGCTCTGCAGCCTCCCCGCCTTCTCACTGTTCCTAGCATGGACCAGGCCTACTCCTGCCCAGGGCCTCTGCCTAGAAGGTTCTTCCTCCAGATGTGTCCCCCGATATTTCACAGGGCCACCTCCCTGATGTCCTTATTCAAATGTGGCCTACTCAGCAAGCCTTCCATGTTCACTGTACTTCAAATTAAACCCTCTCACCCCAGTATTCCCAAACCCCCTTTCCCAGCTATCATTTTCTCCAGAGCCCCACAATTTAACACACTATATATTTTACTTATTTGTTTATTTTCTCTCCCTCTTACCAGAAAGTAAGTCCTCAGAGAGCAGAGATTTTTGTTCCTTTTGTTCACTCCTGTACCCCTAGCACCTAGAATAGTATCTGATCCATAGTAAGAATTCAGTAAATATTTGTGGAATGAAAATGGCTCATCCCTTCTCTCCATTGTCTTTGCACAGATGTCACCTCCTAAGGATAAGAGTGACACTCTTGTTGTTGTTAGTGCCATCAAGTCAATTCCAACTCCTAGTGCCCCTGTGGACAGTAGAGCAGAACCCTGCCTGGTCTTTTGCACCATCCTCTCATGAACTTCTGGTACTGTATCAGACAATGCTCTACTGCTATTCATAGGGTATTCATGACCAATTTTTTCAGAAGTGGACTGCTTATACTGAGAGCAAACATTTAGACTGCACTCATGATGGGCCAGGCCCTATTCTAAGGGCTTTTTTTTTTTTAAAATATATTTTCAGCCATCCTTTTTTTTTTTGGTGAGGAAGATTGGCCCTGAGCTAACATCTATTGCCATTCTTCCTCTTTTTCTCTTCTCTCCCCAAAGCCCCAGTACATAGTTGTATTGTAAGTCATTCTAGTTCTTCTATGTGGGATGCCACCACAAAATGGCTTGATGAGCAGTGTCTAGATTCGTGCCCAGGATCTGAACCAGCGAACCCCAGGCCACAGAAGTGGAAAGCACAGACTTAACCACTCAGCCATAGGGCCAGCCCCCCAAGGGCCTTTAATATATTATCTCACTTCATCCTCACAACAACCCTTGAGCTATTTTTTATTTCTTTAATAAACATTTATATAGAAATTATTACATGCTAGGCCTGTCCCTAAGTGCCTTGCAAATATAATTAATTTAATCCTTATAACCATCCTCAGAGTTAAGTACTATTATCCCATTTTATAGAGTAGGAAACTGAGGCTCAGAAAGATTATATAATTTTCCTGCAGTCACACAGCTAAAAGCAGACTACCTGGAATAGCCTAACTCAAGAGTCTTGTTTTTAGCCATTACAGTATGCTTTCTCTACATACTGTACTAATACATCTCTAGTTAGCCACTACACCAATGAGACAAGATTTAAATTCTTTATTAATTCAATATTCTTGAAGAATTCAAAATTGGAATGCACACTCATCATATTCCTAAAAATTTTACCCCCCGAAAGCTAACTTGAAAAATTATAACTGATTTCTCACCATCCTGTGGTCTCGCACTTTAGCACTTGGGATGGCATCCAAGTCAACTGTAATCAGTGGAGAACAAAAACAAATTAAAAGGTTAGAAAATGTTTAAAAAATAAAAATAAATTTTGGAATATCTTTTGTGACTAGCTTTCTACTGGAAATTACTTTTCAACTATTGTATTTCAGAATGTTTTTAAGATACGACTTGTTTATCAATAAATATAACCCAGCATCCATTCTAGTTGGATAAAATTCTCCCATTCACATTAATGAATATAAAAAGTAAAATCATTGTGAACTTAAAATTAATGCCTACAGAAAAAGAAAACAATGCAGGATTCTTCACCATCTTCTCTCATATGTCTACACTCTGTGTAGAAAGCGGTTGAGTGGAGTTCAACAGGGGACTCCCTCACATGGAATTGAAGGAAGGTAAATGCCAGGCACCTGGTTCCAGGGGCAAAGGTTTTGGATCAGATATCCCACAGGCTTCTCCGATGTGACCAGTGTTCCTACTTCTGCCTCTGAATAGTGCATTTTGTCCTTTTACATACTGCCTTTGGGAATAAATAGGCTGCCAACAATAGGCTGTTTTCCTACTTAGATATTTTATAGCCATTTTTGTGATTGTTTCTATAAACATAAACCATATTCTTATGAATCAAGTCATCGTAGTGTTTGCTGGAAGTTGAGGGATGGTTGCTATGAGAAATGGATACCCTCAGTGCCAAAATGCACCTGTCTCCACCTGAGGACTATGTTAGGGCTAATCAGCCTCAGTTGCCAAGATCGCATCAGATCAGATCATCAACTGGGTATCCTAAGGAAAAATTCCACCAAAATGGATGTAAAGGTTTAATAATGTACTTGCTTCTCTCTTCTCTCCTGATGATATGCCTACTATTTATCATAGAGTTTGGGTTATTCTGCTGTCAGAAGGTGATCTATGAGACCATTGTTAAAAATTCTGTACAAGTTGGAGGAAAGACTTTCCCTATATACAATTTTTATCAAAGTCTTGACCTGTGATCTGGGCCCAAAGTGGTACACTACTTACTCCTGTGATACTGTCTCATGCCATCAAAAAATGTTCCCCAAATTCTGCCAGCCAGACTAGCCTGCTAAGGTAGGGTCTTAAATTTCCCTAAAAATAACTGGTAGGACCATCTCCTCCTCTTCTTGTTACCTGATTGTTGTGTTTTTATAACTCATTTTCCATAGCCACCCCCAATGGCCTGAAGGCTGGCCAAGCTAGCGAAATACATGTGAAGGTCACGCAGTACACCCAGGTCAATAGGGCCCATCAATGCTCTCTGAGGCAACTAGCTCCACTCTGCCTCTAGGTGCCTGCCCGCCCACCCCCACCCCCGTTACACACTCCCAAGGGACCCCAGATTTCTCTTTTGTAGCATTTATCACACTTATACCCATTTAGCATCTAACTTCTCTAATCCAGTCTAAGCTCCTTGAGAGAAGTAGCATATTTCATTCATCATCATATCTCCTAGATACAGATCAGCACCTGGGCTCACAGAAAGCACTCAGAAAGTATCTGTTGATTGGCTGATTATACAAGAAGATATTCATAGCCAAGTCTGATGCTTTACAGATTTTTATGCCGTACCAAGATTTAAACAGACACACACACACAGTAGAGAAATGCCCCGTAGGGCACTGATGTGTTTGCCCAGCATTCCTTCCCTTGGTTCCCAGTTCCTGGTGCAGATGTCACCTGGCCTAGTCAAGGGATTCAGTCCTCTGGCTGTGGTGAATGGCTGGATGCTCCTCATGCATGGATGTATGACCCCAGCCAAGCCAATCAGAGCCCTCTCTTGGACTTGTTCTTTTCTGGGACTACAAGCCAGTGAAGGGAGCCTGCTTGGGACTGAAATCAAAACAAGAGACGGAGAAAGAAAGCTGACAAAAAAACAACCTATTGATACTATTTGAAACAGTAATGATTATTTCTTACCTTCAGCATCTTCCTGCATTTTTATTCTATTCAGTCTCTTCTGCTGCTCTCTCAGCAGGGCTTGCTGCTGAATCTCTAAGGTGTGACGATCTCTTGGAGGGTCTGGGTACATAAATTTCAGATCAAGTCGTGTTTCTGAATCTGTTGCAAAAAATAAGTTATATAACTAAGTTAAATCTTGTTTTCAAATGAGATTTTATAAAACTTCACTAGAAGTATCATATGAGTAACCTAATGTCAAAATCAAGGAACACTATAAATAATGGGACATCACCAAAGTCAAAGGACATTAAAATCATCATAAAACTAAAGAACATGAACTTAATATTCTTTAAATAACGCCTTTTCACAAATTTCCCAACATTATAAGGAAGTTCCCAGGACAAGCAGCAGCTTATTGACGGCTTCTCCATCCCTACCTCCCCACACCCCCAAAATGCCCCCCTGAGAATGCGGCAGGGCAACCAAGTACAGGTATATCCCAGTGGCAGTGACATGGCTCTAACTCAGGCCGCCATGAGACAGTGTAATCACAGCCACTCCCTAAAATACACTGGAAAAATGAAAACATAATGTTACTGGCCAATTAATATTTTAACCCTTGCAAATATCATACGAAAAGCAAGATAAATGCAGGCTGGCTGGAACTTTAGGAGGAATGTCATTACTGGAGGAAATGACAGTCTAAGTAAGAATCCACTATGCTGCGAGTTCAAGAATATCAGTTATCAGAATAAAAATGTTAAACCCTAATTTTTAAATCTCGAGAATAAAAATATAGTTCATACATTTAAAAAACCTTGAAAATATTATTCCCTTTCATCTACTAATTACACTGATGGGGTATAATTTAAAGAAATGATCCTAAGTATATAAAAAGTTTTATGATCAGAAATTATTAAAATAATATAATAGTGAAAAATGGGAAGCATGTCGAATATCTAAGAATTAGAAAATGATTAATAGGAAAGTTAACAGAAGAGACCCCGGATACGTGAACTTGGACTGGACCACTTCCAGACTCAATTTCCTCTCTATAAAAACCAAAGATATCAACAACTAAGTCATATGATGAATGAGGACTAGAGATGGTAATAAAGGGAAACGAATGGCTCGATTTTAGGTCTCAAGACCTCTTTACACTCTTAAAAATTGAGGACCCCAAAGAGCTTTTATTTATGTGTATCTCTCTGTCTCTCTCTCTCACACACACATGCACACACACAACATATTAGCAATTAAAACTAAGAAATTTTTAAAACATGAGAATTCTATTAACTTCAGAACAATGAGGTCATCACATGCCTTGTAACCGCTGGAAAATCTGTACACACATGAGAGAATAAAAATGAAAAAGACAAATAATGTCTTAGTTTATAATAAAAACAGTTTTGAAATCACAGGTCCCCTGAGAGGTCCCCATCAAACTCTCAGATCCACTGGCTTAATACAATGCCTGTCATATACTAAGTAATCAATAAATGATAGCATTAAAAAAAACTATAATATATGTAATTGATGACACTTGTAAAGCTAAATGAAAACAAGAGAAAATTAAATAACATAATTATATCTTGTTTTTCTTTGAATTCTTTTCAAGTAGGCTCAGAAGGAAGACCAGAAAACATACAAAATATTAATGGTGTTTATATTTAGGTGGTTTGAGTACAGTGATTTTTTTCCCCATCTTTCTGTATTTTCAAAACTTTCTATAACAGATATTATTTTTAAAAATAAGAAAAAGAGGAAAAGTTTAAATTCTGGTTTATCTGCTATAGGTCATATGACCACACATATTCGCTTCCTCCACTGCTCTGTAAAGAAAAATACCATATAACACACATTTTGGTTCCTCTACACGTTTTCGGTCTCGCAGCCCTCTGTGTACCGTGGCAATCCTATTTCCCTAATAAGCTTTCTCTCCTCCTCCTAAGTGGCTACGTCAAATCTTCTCTACTCTCTTCCTTGCAAAATCCTGTATTTCCTTCTGTCTACTCAGGAACCCTGCTCTCTTCAGTAATCATTTCCTCCCTCTCCTATATCCTAAGCCTCTTCCCCCTGTAATAGTTCTTCACGTTAGCATCCTAACAAGTTCCTCCAGCTCTGGATCCTTCTCTCGTCCCCTTCCCATCCAAGCTTCTTCCATAGGTGGTCTTATACTTATAGCCTCCAACACTTTGCCTTCTATCCAATCCTCATTCCAAAGTTAACTGGCTTCTGATTCCATAATTTCACCAAAAAAGAGCCAGTTGAGGTCACCAGTGACCTCTCATCCAACTGACACTCTCCAATATTTTTCTGACACAATCCCTTCTCCTTGATACACTCTCTTCCCATTTCTCAGGATACTGCATTCTCCTGCTTTTCCTCCAATCACTCTGGCTTTTCCTTCTCAGTCTCTCCTTCATGCATCGTACTCTGTCCATCCTCCACAAAATGCCAAGTGCCTCTCTTCACACTATTTTATGTGATCTAACCCCTCCCGAGGCTTTAACAGCTATATGCTCTCCAAAAGAAAACAGCCAAGCTAAAGTGTCATCTGCCAGATTGGTAAATTGAAGAACTAGAATATAAAGAAGTTTCTTCTGTCATCACTTAAAATAAATATCATGGATGAAACTTTAGAAAAAGGATACAAACGTCTTTAAAACATACTTGAATATGGGTAGAATACTCTTGCTATATCTTTCAAACAGCAGCATTCTACTTACCTCTATCTTTCAGCTCATTAAAGTCATGAATATTCTGAAAAGCAGTAGGGTCTAAGCCCTTAGGTGACTGCCTTCTGACTGGAGCTTGCAACCGATGTCTAGCCATGTCAAATATATCCATAGGATTCCTTTCTCTTTTCCTACAGATAAATGACAAATTATGATAAATATGTTTTATGGGAAGAGAATCTGAGTTCCTATTTAACTCCCTGTAAAAGAAACTTAGCATCTTTCAACACATCACAAAAATTTATTCTAATAGCTGTTATTTCAATCCCCAAATATTTAAAAAATACGTATTACTAAGGTCAATGTTTGTTATCTTTCAAAATGCTCAGATGTAAAGTATCTTATTAGAAGAGTAGAACGGTTTAAGCTTCCCCTTAAGATGTTCATGTAGTAGAAAGATCACAGTCTTTGAGGTCAGAGAAACCAAGATTCAAAGAGCAGCTCTGCTATTTACTAGCGGTTTGACTTTGATTTCATCATCTATGAGATGCAGATAATATCCATCCCTTTTAGTCTTATGAGCATGAGAATTACATGAAGTTATACATTGTAAAGTACCCAGTACAGTACGTGACATGTATTAGGTACTTGATAAATGTTACCTTCCCCTCAGCCTAACATAGAAATTATACAGAGAAAGACAGTATTAATATGCTGCCCAATAAAACGGGTCTTATCCACAGTCCCCAACACTGATTTTACAACAGGCTTTCAGGGAACTTGACACCTAATTAGTCAATTAACACTCTAGTCCTGCGGTACCTAGAAAGTTAACATAACAGGCAGGTAGTTTAGTAAGGGGATTTTCTGCTAGGCTTTTCGAGCAGTGATGATAAGAGAGGAGTGGAACAGGGGATGGTATCTCGAGCCCTGAAAACAAAATAAAACCAAGTATCTCCTGCTGATTCCCACAGCACTAGCAAGGTCCCCTCTATTTTTGAAAATGCAGCTCTAAGGTATAGATGTAAGAGAGTTGGTGAGACTCCTGCCTTCGTTTCTTTATTCACTAAATCTTCCCTAAGCACTTAGACAGAAATAGCTGGGATTCCAACAAGCAGTGCCCCAGCTCTCAAGGAGTTTCCTTTCAGGGGCAGGACTCACCAGGGCCACAAAACCGCCTTGTCAAGGTCTGATACAGACCCCCCTAAGGGAACCGCCTAGGGTGACAGGAACTGCAACGGAGATTCATTAACATGCACAACAAATACTAAAAAGGCCTCTAGAAGGCCATTAAATTGGAATCCTGTCCAGTTTCCATGAACACTAACAGTTAAAGAGGCTGCTGAGTTAGGAATTAGGTTGTTAGATCTTCTTTGCATGTGAGCTGGCTCGTGTTTGTTTTGTGCCTAGCACACAGTAGGAGATCAATAATGTGAAGATTCTTTTTGTGAAACTATTGTAAAAGTGGAACAAAGAACCAACTCTGAGATGTTTCTGATCATAACACATATTAAAATTACCAAGGTAAATCATTAACCAAATTTTGCTACATAATGGTAATTCTAATATATATATCTAACTTCAGGCAGCACATAGAATTTATAAGGTACTTTCAAGTACACGCATTTATTTATTCTTCAGTAGAATCTCATGGGGTAGAAATTATTTATGATTTGCAAATGAGAAAACAAAAGGTGCCTAGTTTCTCTTTCTTAAATCATTCTGGTTTGCCAAAAGAGAAGCACAGTCTTCAATTTATGAATGAAAATAAAGAAAATGTCAATAATCTATTACATTGAAACAAACATGCTCATTTGCAATATGGAAAGCTGCAATAGTTAAGGCATTTATAACATTCTAAAAGTAAATAAAGAAAAACTATACTGACCTCTCAATTACTTAGAAAAAGGTGACCTACTAAAGAAGAATTATTCATTGAAAATTACCACCTTGGGTTAACATTTCATTATATAGCCTGTCTATATCTTGAAATTTCCCCACCATGTTTACTTAGCCAGAACATGCTTGGAGAATGCCAACAAAAATCTAATTAAAGCATAATTAGGCAAGTTAACATACTGCATTAAAATTCTACCACATACTGGATTAGAGTCAGTGACTTCAGTTTGAATTTAATATACATACAAATTGATGGACATAGGGACAATTAAAGATATGTTTATGACTTAGTATACATACATATATCATCGGTCCATTGAGGACCTAGAAGCAATGACACCCACTAGCAACAAGCATATCCAGCATCCAGAGCTTGGTTTCTAAATACCATTTTCCTAGAGGAATCAGAGTGCCTTGGAGAAATGGCTGATTCTAGGGGTAGGGCAGGGGAAATACAAGATGATCCTGGAACATCTTGTAGCATCAGAAAGTAAGGAAGTGCTCAAAAAACAAAAGGCTGGGGACATGTATCTCTTTGGAGATACAGGAGCCAATCTGAAAGAGCTCTCACTGGCCAAAGCTGCAACAATTTGAAAAACAACATAAATAATGTACTACTGGATTATAACCCAAAGTACAAAATAAATATACATGAGACAACAGACAAAAAACGACTGAATAAATAAATAAAGGGAAGAGAAAGGACAAACCTTTCTTACTGAAGAATTCTAAGTAATATATGTAGAACACATCCTCTTCAGGAAATAGAGCTTAATCCTACCTCTTCTGCAGTCTTGCAAGTGTGCTAAACTTAGTGATTTGTGTCCAAAGAATAGTAATTTTGCAGTGGAGAAACCTGGCAAATACCACTTTAACCAAATGATGAAGGTTCCCATCCCCAGGGATGTCTTGTGGATGTCACGTACTCCGACATGAAGTGATGAGAAGGGCACCAAGTGCTCGTCTTTCCAAAAACTCTTAACCCGTCTCATCGTGAGAAAACATCAGACAAACCCCCACTGGGGGACATACTACAGGATACCAGGCCAATACTCCTCTAGACTGTCACAGTCATGAAAAACAGGAAAGACTGCGAAACTGTCCTGGACCAGAGATGCCTAGGAGACCTGACAACTCAGTACAATGTGGTACTCAGTACTGATTGGATCCTGGAACGGAGAGGACATAGTGGAAAAACTAGAGAAATTTAAAAAGTCTAGAATTTAGTTAGCAGTGACATTCCAATGTCAGCTTCTTAGCTGTGACAAATGTACTCTGGTAATGTAAGATGTTAACACTAGGGAACACTGGGTGAGGAGTATACAGAAACTCTCTGTACTATGTTTGCAACTTTTCTATAATCTAAAATTATGTCAAAATAGACAATTTATTCTTTTAAAAAATAAGCACCTTCTTTAAAGAAAGTGTGGTAGTTGCTACTACATTGATTTTACAACCTACTAAAAGACTGCAATCTGTAGTTTGAAGAACATTGCTTTATAAAATTTAAGAGTCCTTTTGGCAAAAATGATCAGAAATGTTTGGTAATCTGTAAGTTATTTTGCTGGAAAATAGTATTTCAGAAAACAATATATGTTGGAGGAAAACGTAAAAGTTGGCTTTAAAATGTAATTGTCTGTGATTATTCCAAATAATTTTCTGAAATTTTCCATTCCTATATTATTTTCCCCTCAGGAACTAAATTTCTACACCTGATTTTCTAGAAGAAAGGGAAAGTAAAGAGATTATTTTTATAACTGTCTAGTCTGTGTCTTCTTCTAGTCTTGTTTAAACTACCTCTGTCCTATCTTATGCTTCCTCATCACTTAGAGTAGCTTGAGAAGCAACTTCTGCATCCCCCTGCCTTGTGTACATAAGATCCAGTATTAGTCAATTATTTGTCATTCACTGATTTCTGTAGTGAGACAAACAATCCATCCTAAAGACACAGCTATAAGAATGGCCTGCTTCCAAAACTGACTTTTCCTCTAAGTCTAATCCTATTAAACATTTCATGGTTAGGGACAGTATTTTTGGTTCTCCTTCAAGAAAGTGCTACTTCTAGGGGGCTGGCCCCATGGCCGAGTGGTTAAGTTCACATGCTCCACTTTGACGGCCCAGGCTTCGCTAATTTGGATCCTGGGCGCAGACATACACAACACTCATCAAGCCATGCTGTGGTGGCATCCCACGTAGAAGAACTAAAATGACTTACAACTAAGATATACAGCTATGTACTGGGGCTTTGGGGAGAAAAAAAGAAAAAAAAAGAGGAAGATTAGTAACAAATGTTAGCTCAGGGCCAATCTTCTTCAGAAAAGAAGAGAAAGTGCTACTTCTTCTTTCTTCCTCCCCACTCCCAACCTTCTGTTACTACCACAACCATCATCACCATTGTTATAAATATATTATTGCCAATACAGAAGGACAATTAAAATGCTCAATTTTATATTAAGTTAAATATTCATTAAATAGCTCATTTTCATAGTGAATAAATTCTAAAATTGTGGACAAATGTTTTATGAAGGTAACTTTATCCACATAAAATTGAAGAATGTGAATCAAAAAAGCTTCAGTTAAGAGTTGTTTTGCCATAAAAGAAAAAAAGAAGGAAAAAGAAAACCTACCACATGCTACAAACACAAATAGACTCAAAAATTCATATACTATTTTGGATTAGTTGCAACAAGTCCCTCCACCCAAATATAATTTATTTAGCTAGATTTCTTTGGGGGAGAAAAGGTTATCTCAGTCATCACAATTCCACCAACAATCTCTTAAAAACTTTTTCAAGTGCACAAACTATTCATTCTAACAAAGGTGACTTTACAATAAAGATTAATTAATCCTGTTCCAAAACTACAGAATTACTGGATAAATTCTGATTGACATATGATTCTTTATCCTGAACACAAAAAATTCAAGAACAGACAAAAAATGCAATTCGAAACTTGCCTTATATGAATTTCATCATCAATGTCCATGTGTAGCAATCGCCCTTGTAGACGCCGCTCTTCACTACGAAGCTGTTTTCTCATTTCTGATAATTCCATAATTACATTTTTTTTCTCCTCTGCAAATTATCATTGATAAGTAAAAAATGAGACAGGTATAAGAACAAAAGATTAAATATTAAACATAATCTGATTTATTATAAAGCTAAAATGCTCAGAAATTTTTATGAAACTTATTTTTAATGTTTTACATATATAGATCATATTTATGAATATCATTAAGACCCATAAACACATTTCTGATAAAACAGGAACTTCAAAAGTTCAGGAATATTTTCAGAGTCAGGAGAGTACAACTGTAACGTGGCAGTACAAGGGGGTTCTTTTGTGGAGATGGAACAGTTCTGTATCTCGATTGTGTGGTAGTGAAACAAATTATACACGATAAAAATGCACAGAACTACACACAAACACACATAAATTAGTGCACATTACAACTGTGAGCAGACCAATGTCAATTTCCTGGTGTGATACTGTACTTTGTAAGATGGTACCACTGAGGGAAGCTGGGGGAGGGTATGGCAGGACCTCTCTGTACTATTTTGCAACAGACTGTGAGTCTATATTTCAAAACAAAAAGTTAAAAAAAGAAACATGCTAGATTGTAGGTTTAATAGTTAACTCTACCTTCTGCACGGAGCTGATTTTTCCTGGCGGGTACCGGAGGAGACTGTGCCCTGGACATGGAACTTTCCTGTTTAACATTCATGACAAAGATACGCTCAGTATGTCTTCCCTACTCAGAAGCTTGAAAGAGTAATTTTTTGAAGTCACTATATGTAAAAGAAACTAAATTCCCCTATCCTACCTATAAACTTACCCTTCCCATCACAATGGGAGAGTCCTTGCCCCATCCAAAAATAATTCTTTCACCTTGACTCCCACCTCTTCCATCAATTATCTTTTCTCCACCCTCTTCTTCTCCCCAAACACCTTCCTCTCAGCCTATGCTTAAAAATCTCTCCCTTCTTTAAAAAAATTGTTACCTCACCCATAATCATTCATCTATTGTCCATTCTCTCCTTCCCCTTATAGTCATGCTTCTATAAAGAATGGCAAATGCAGTATGGTGCCAACCTCCTTATTCCCATTCACTCCTCACCACTCAGGTAATGCCTTTGCTTCTACACCTCATCACTCCACTAATACTGCTCTCACCAAAGTCACCAAGTGATCCCCAAGTGACACATTCAATGAGCATCATAAGTCCTTGTTTCACTTGGACAGTAGCAACTGATATCATTGCCACTCTCTGTCACTTTCCCTATTTCCTCTCTGCTTCTTAAATGTTGGTAATTCTCTAATGTTCCATCCTGAGCCATCTTTACTTCCCCCGAAGTCATCCTAGACAATCGTATTCATTTGACAAGCAACAATTTTAATGGCTTCTAAAACTACAAATTCAGTCCAAAGCTCCTTCCTTAGCACAACCTTTATTTTCAACTGCCTACTCTATATAACTCTCACCAGAAATTTGAAAGTTGTCACTGACTCCTACCCACCACACACAGAGTGAGTAAACACCACTATTTGTGTCTCTTAAATGTATCTTGAAGCATTTCTCAGTTCTTAATGTCACTGCCTTTGCTTAGGTCCTCAAAGTCTCACACCTAGATTTCTGCAAAAGCATAAAACTTGTCTTCATGTTTACAGTCTTGCAAGGCCTCTAAAATCTATCTCCACACCACTGCCCGAGGGAACCTTATGCAAGACAAATATGGCCACGTCATTCTCCCAAGTAAAATATTACAATGAATTCCCATACATTAACTACACAGACTTACCAAATCAGAAACTCAGAGGGTGGGATTCAGGAAGATATTCTAACATATTTCTTTGTCTATTCTTGTAATTAGCCTGTTATTTCACTAGCCTACGAAATAAAGTCAGAACCCCTAGCACTCTGTACAACATTCTGTATATGTTCTGATCTCCATCTCCTCTGCCACCTTGGTCAGGCCAGACCAAACCATATGTTTTTGCCATGTGTGCCATGCAGCTTACACTTCCCTCAATGATTTTGCACACGCTGAAAGTCCCTCACCCTCCTTGTCTTTATGGCAAATTCCTACTCATTCTTCAAGAGTCAACTCAAGGATCAACCCTTCTGGAACATTTTCCCGGCTCTCTTTTGATTGCAGCTCAGTCTAAGGTATAAGGGACTTCATTAGCACAACTATAGCTAGCCAGAAGATATATTATCAAAGAAAAGGCCTTCTTGAGGGGCCTAGACAAGAATCATTTGCTAAATTATGACTTGTCAAAAGAATTTAAACTTTAGGGCATCAAGTACTATCAGTTACAACTGAAGCAGCAAATTACTGTAGACATTATCTATATTTCAGATCTGAAAAAACGTAACCTAACTAAATATGATGAAAGAAAATCTCATTCAATCCCCCCAATCCAATAACTTAGCTAAGATTAACAAATCAAAAGAGCAAGTATATACTTGAATAAAGGAACTTATAATGCTGTCAACTGAAGGAGGTCTTTGGAGTTTGCTTGCAATTTTGTTCTGAAGAGCAGGAACTACAGGAGAAGGATGTCTCAAGCGCTAGGGGGGAGAAAAAAAAAAAATATATATATATCTACACACACATACACACACACACATCCCCAACATATGTACGTATACACACACCCACACACCCCAATAGTTAACAAGACCATCTAAGAAGTTCAGAATACTAGGGCTTTTATTTAATAAAACACTTTTTTACCAAAAAAGAATCAGAAATTCAATTATATAAGATCAAATGTATCAGTTATGATAAACATGTATACATTTAGATATCCCTATTAAAGAACATAACTCTCAGATTAGGACAAAAAATTTCAACAAACTTAGGTAAAGCAATAGCACAGCAAATATTAGGAAAGCAACAAAAATAAAAATATATAGCCAAAGTAAAAAATCATCTTAATAACAAAAGAAATAGGACAATACAGAAAACAAGCACAAACTCTTTTCTGGAAAACAATGTAAATCAACCTCTAACATCTAGATCCCTTGTCACAAAGAGCATCATGGATGAGGGAATTTTTCAGGTCACAATAGGGTTCTCTGTCTCCATAAGAAAATAAAACAGGTTTCAGTTTATAGTGTAATAAAACTAATAGTTCCCAAGTTCACATTAAAATATAAATGCTAAAACCATAAAAACTCCCAACAAAAGGCAATGATAATTATCTGGGTAAAAAAACCCCAGAGTATACATGTGGATGTTAAATTGTTCTTTTTACAGAGTAGAGACTCAAATATTACTTTCACAAGTGACTTTGACAAAATTAGATACATAAAAGAGAAAGCTTTTTTAAAAAAACCTCTAGGTGACCACAAGCAGAATTATAAAGACAATATAAACCTTCTAAAGGACTGCAGATGATGAAGCAAAAAAAAAGCATAGTCCCATAATAAGAAAACAAGTAACTATCAAGGAAGCAAAACCAAAAATGTCAGAAATTCAATTAATATGATCAAATATGTTCATTATGATAAACAAACGGATTTAGAGATCCCCATTTAAAAGATTATAATTCTCAGATTAAGATAAAAAAACCAAAGTTCAACAAACTAAATAAATATACAAGCTAACTTTTTTAAAAAATAAAAAATAGTGACACAAAAGTAAAAACTAGAAGAGTAGACAAAAATATTTATCAGGCATACATAAATGAAAAACAAACAGCTAGCAAGGCTAATTTCAGAACTGTGGGGAAAATGCATTAAATGGAACAAAGCTGGTTTAAACCTTTATGGTACTTCACAATTAAACTATAATAGTCATAAAATTATATTTTCCTAAGAAATAGCATTTTTTATTAAACATTATAAGAAATTAGTATAAACACAACTGTGGGAAACTAACCATCTTTCATTCTTAAATAACTGATTTTACAATAAAATACTCTGTGTTTTCTGTTCAATTTTGCTGTAATCCTAAAAAATAAACTTGTCCTAAAAAATAAACTTCATTAATTAAAAATATGAATGATATGACATTTGAATATTTTAAAAGGCTAAACAAATATATACCCAATTTTATATCCTAAGAATGAAGACTATTGCCTAATATTCCCAGAACGTTGAAAATAAACAAAACAAACAAAAATATAGATCTTACTTATAAATTCCCTTTTAAACAATATTTCAGCAAATTCTAATTGTGAACACTTATCAATTCTATCACTATAAAACCTTGGGATGAGAAACCAAATAGTGTATTTGAACCAATCAGATATGGCTCATGTTAATCGAGAGTAGGTTATATACTGAACCAAACCATATCATAAACACACCAGAGGAATCCTGCTTAGGAGAAATAATACCTGTATAAATCTAAATTTCTGAAAATAATTTTCTTAAATTAAATTGGGCTAAACATATAAGACATACAGGGTTTTTCAAGATGTAAGCCACAGGCCAACTGCATCCGAACCCAAGGATACCTGTAAAATGCAGATTCCTGGACTGCCTTAGTAAAGCAGACATTTTGTAGATGAGATCCAGGAACATGTATTTGAAACAAGTCCCCAGTGATACTTATGCATAAAAAATTTTAAATGTAGCTTTGACATATAAGCAAGGGTGTGAAGTGTATCCTCATAAGGGCCAAGTGGCTTTCTAGAGAGAAAACCTCTAATAACTTCAATTCATGCACCTAACTGTGAACATCAACCCCTTATCTCAGAAACATGGACTTCAAACTAGTCTGTGGTGAGCCATCAGTTTCTTTTTTTTTTTTTGTTTTTTTTTTTTGAGGAAGATTAGCCCTCAGCTAACTACTGCCAGTCCTCCTCTTTTTGCTGAGGAAGCCTGGCTCTGAGCTAACATCCGTGCCCATCTTCCTCTAGTTTATACGTGGGACGCCTACCACAGCATGGCTGCCAAGCAGTGCCATGTCCGCACCCGGGATCCGAACCAGCGAACCCCGGGCCGCCGAGAAGCGGAACGTGCGAACTTAACCGCTGCGCCACCGGGCCGGCCCCCATCAGTTTCTTTTTTAATTTCCAATCCATCGTGGACAAATGTGTAAAACAGAGTAAGAATGAATTACTAGATAAGTGAAAATTTTTAAAAAGACAGTATACATTTCAAGCCCAACTTTTTTATTAGTAGATTCAACACACAAATTGCTACAAAAGTTCCCAAACACTTACTCTCAACTTCTGTACTTACTCTTGTCATGAACAGTTCATAGGGTGCTGACCCACAGGCCACGGGAAGGAGAATAAGAATGGCTAAGGTAAGTAAAGCCAGCACATTCACTGGGGCAAACAGCAACAAAGCACAGTAAGGAAGTTCAGTGCACTGCACTCAGACAAAGCAGTAAGATGGAAGGGATGAACACAGGCACCTCCTTCACTTTTTCTCTTTTGCTAGTAACTCCATAACTCTTATACTGAAAGTAGGCTTTAATTGACATTTTTGTCTGAAACTTACCTTTGTTTCTTCCCCGATTATATTTTCTCTTTCATAGTAGTGTTGAAGTTGTAGGTTGTGTTTTTCTTCTTCTTCTTTCTTCTTTCTTTCTGCTTCTTTTCGTCTTTCTTCAGCTAACCGAATAAGCTCTTCATTTTTTAGCCTTTGCTTTAGAATACAGAGAAAAATATACACTCCATATATACATTCTATAATCCACTCAAAAACCTGCTGCCTTATTTGTGTGAAATAAAGCAATACAATTGAAGATATAGGTGATATTGTGTTCTTTAACATAAAGATGTCTGCTTAACAATAAAATATTAAGTATTTTTCATAAGATCTTTAATCAGCCTAAACTATTTTTTGGCTTAAAAAAGTCATCATTTCTCTCTTTCTTAACTTAGTCTTCCACTTCAACAAAACAATATCCAGGGGCCAGCCCGGTGGTGTAGCGGTTAAGTTTGTGTGCTCTGCTTCAGCAGCCTAGGATTTGCAGGCTTGGATCCTGGGCATGGACTTAGCTAGCACCACTTGTCAAGCCACGCTGTGGCAGCATCCCACATAAGATAAAGGAAGATTGCTACAGATGTTAGCTCAGCGACAATCTTCCTCAAGCAAAAAGAGAAAGACTGGCAACGTATGTTAGCTCAGGGACAATCTTCCTCATAAAAAAATAAAAATTAATTAATTAATTAGTAGCCAATGAATGAATATTGACCTGATATTTTCTAAATGTGGTCCAAGGCTGTTCTCCTTTGTAAATAATAAATATCTTTTCAAGTCAAAATAAAGATTTCACTTTCAGACCAAGCAGAAAAAGAGTAGGAAAGAAATGTACCTCCTCCTCTTTCTCTCTTTTCTTTTCCTGTTCCTCTTCATACTCTTGCTGAATTCGTGCCCTCTGTTCTGCAAGCCGTTTTTCTTCTTTTTCCTCTGCAATTCTCAGTTTCTCTCGCTCTGCTTCCTCTCTTTGTTTTTTTTCCTCAATCTAAAGAATTAAACCCAGTTATTACTTTGCAAAAACTACTAAAAAGTTAGACTAACACTTAATTTTTTTTAATAGTATCCTATGACTTCAACATTTATACCCTTCAACATTCATACCTTCTTGCAAGTAAAAATAAGTCCCTAAAATTTTCAATTAAGAAACACTGTCTTCTTTTGGGCATTTCTGCTATTTTAAATGCTATCTGCTTACATACATAAATTGGGAAATAATTGCAAAGTGTGATTACAACTAGTTTTTATTTATTTACAATCTAAACTACTTAGTCAAAAATATCAAATCATGTGAGAAAAAAATGTTGATTTTCAACTAACACATAGCATCTAGAAAGATTCATTCTATGCCTATTGGTGAATATTTTATTGTCTTTCAGTTTTAGAAATTTCAGCATTCTTTAATAATTAATGATTTAGTAAAGTTTAGAAATTATTAAGTTGACCGGTATAGCTAATATGTCTCCTTATTCCTTTTTCAGATATAAGTGAAATAATATAATTTTAGTACTATTTATATCTGATATAAATTAGATATTTTAGATAACTGCATGGAATTTTAGAATTTACTTATCCTATGGATAAAATATTTGCAAGTTCAGTTTATTAAAATTCTTACGAAACTTTGAAACTATGATCAAATAAGCAATTCACCTGAAAACGAAGAAAATTCTTGTATAATTCTTGCTGTCTAATCTGAAGTTCAGTTGGAGGCTCACCAAATATATTTCCCCGAGCAAAAGGAGAGCTCTGCGTTTGCATATGACCTTGAAAGGGAAATTTTGAAAAAACATACCATTAGCCAATGCACAGGTTAAAGAATGAAGACTTTGCTAATAAATTCATATTTTGAAAAAATGTGCTAAATTCAGAAGTCCAGAAGGAAAAATCAGAAGACGAAGGCTAAGATTAGACTCAAGACCAAATGAAAAGTAATGAGAGAAAGAAAAATGATGAAACTGAAATAAAACTAATAGTTGAAACATCATTATGTATCTACACCTGAAAGACACCAGGGAAACATTGACGCTAACAGCCTAAACAACTCTCATTGCAGCAAAGGCTTTAAAGCAAAATTCATGGAGAGAAAAATAAGTACATGTTTAAGCTCTTATCTATGTAAATATACTTTTTTAAGAACACTAACTACACATTAAAATGTATTATGTATACATATATCAAAAAATTTCTAGAATTGTTTTAAAAAATCAGTAACTCCAAAAGTCTTCACATCCATCCATGGTTTAAATAAGAGATTAGAAAGTCAGCTCTAAAAACATTTTTAAAAAATTAGAATGACTCTTTTAATCACTGCAATAATTTTTACTTAAAAAGTCTATTGAATTAATGGGATATAAACATGAACAATAAAAATGTTATATAATACCTATAAAATAGTATTATACATTCTGGGAAAGGAAAGAAAATTATTTCACAAAAGCAACTTGAAAAATAATTATACCCCAGAAGTCTCTTTGAATGCAGGAAAAAAAAAACGATATTGGAATTTAAGCCTGACATAAATTTTTATACTATTTTTTAGTTACTGGCTCATTCTTCATACTATCAATCTAAAGTATTTTATTTGTCTCATTCATGTAGTTTGTGTAAGCTGACAGCTTTGCAATTTAGCTGCCATTTAGATCTATTTTGCCTTTGTATTTAAATTTATTAATGCTTACATGAACAGATAAGCAGACAGCCAAATCAACACTTAAACAACAAAATTAAACATCAGTCATTAAGTTTATGCTCTTTTTTGGGAAGGGGTTATGGAAATTTAATTTTTCCAGTGTTTTTACTTGGTAAGCAGAGCTACATGCCTGAAAGTGTTATTAATAAGATAAAGTTCTAGGCTGAGACAGAACTACAAACAATACTGGATGTAGAAGAAAAGCATAGAGAAGGGGTCTGTAGCATTAAGATCTCAATACAGACTACTAGAAGCAGCAGCAAATGAAGAGAAAAATAATGATCATCAGAAAGAGGCCAAAATGCTCTTCAATAATATGAAAAGCTGTTTTGATGCTCCTGCTGCACATTGAATTATTACAGACTCAGAGTGAGAGCTAAATTAATAATTTCATCAAAATTAAAAGTTCTAATTTTAGTGCTCCAAAAATCAAAACCAGATCCACTGAGTAAAATCTCTTGTGGATCAAATTAAGAAAGCATTTTCTTGTAATCAGAGATCAAACAGTGGTACAGGATGCCCATGGAAACAACAAACAATCCATCTCCTGAAGTGTTCAAAAGGCTGCAGAAACTAGTGCTACCATCAAAGGCTTGAAAGATGTGAGGCTAGTGATTCTAATTACAGCTCCCCATTTAAACTGCCTGTCTGGCCAATAAGTCATACAGGTTAAAAATAAAAAAAATTTTTTAAAGACTATACGATCAGACCAGAATATTTCAGGACTTCCTAATATAAAGTTCTTTTCTAGTCTAAAATCAAAACTTTTGTGAAAGTGCAAAAGCAGAATTTATAGTAAATAAATGGTTACTTCTATAGGCATTAAAAATAGTGGAAGGTGGGGGCCAGCCCTCTGATGCAGCTGTTAAGTTTACATGTTCTGCTTTTGGCGGCCCATGTTTGCCAGTTCGGATCCTGGGTGCAGACCTACGTACTGCTTGGCAAGCCATGCTGTAGCAGGCATCCCACATATAAAATGGAGGAAGACAGACACAGATGTTAGCTCAGGGCCAGTCTTCCTCAGCAAAAAGAGGAGGATTGGCAGCAGATGTTAGCTCAGGGCTAATCTTCCTCAAAACAAAAACACAACAAGAACAACAAAAAGAAAAATAGTACAAGGTGGTGTATTTTTTAACCTTCTTTTGATTTTTAAATATACAACATATTTCCATGTATACTTGATAACGAAAGATGATGACAACTTTTCCTAGCAAGCCATAAAGAAAGATATTAAATAACTTTGAATTTATAGAGCCTTTAATTAAAGGATGCTGTTTAATAGCAAATCAAATACATTTACTTAAGAAAGAGGGATGTGACCAGATATCAAATTAGGTTTGGTTTGGTTTGGTTTTGTTTTTTGGTGAGGAAGATTGGCACTGAGCTAACAACTGTTGCCAATCATCTTCTCTTTGCTTGAGGAAGACTGTCCCTGAGCTAACATCTGTGCCAATCGCCCTTTATTTTGTATGTGGGACACTGCCATAGCATGGCTTGATGAGTGGTGTGTAGGTCTGCACCCAGGGTCCAAACCTATAAACCCCAGGCTGCTAAAGCAGAGCATGCAATCTTAATCACTATGCCACCAGACCAACCCCTCAAATTAAATTTTTAACTACTTCATTTCTTTGTACATTATGATTTTATAAGAGATGGCAAATGATTACAAATAAGCAAAAGATGAATTTTGTTGTACAATTTATCATAACCACATCTGATAACATTTTCACTAATTCAAACAGTTATGGGTGTAAGGAGCAAAGTGTGTATGTGTAAAAAGACTACTTGATTTTAAGAAATGTCCTCCCACCAGCAAAACAAAAATGTTAGCAGCAGCTAAAGTATACATAAGCAAGTTACAAAGCTAAGAAAAAATACATACCATTAAGAAGCAAACTATATTTCCCTATTCACTTTTTTCAAAATACCTAAGAAGAAAAGGTACTGAAAGTAGCATGAATAATATGTTATGCTTCCTGACTCAGGGTAACCAAATTCTCAAAATCACAGTAAGAACGTTGTCAGAGAACAGAAGAGAAATATTATTGAATGACTTTAGAAATGTTGGAAAAAAAAAAAAAAAGGTGATTAAAAACCTGAGTTTTTATTTGCAGAGTCTTCTAGGTTCTCAGCATTTGAAGTGGCTAAATTTTGGTCTAGAGATACAACAGCCCTTTTATCTTCATATGTTCTTGCATCTGGGTTATGGTAGGCATCTACATTTTGTCTGTGCATCATATTCAAATCAGCTGAGAGGGAAAAATAAGCCATTTATTTCAATAAACACATTTCTATAATTAGCATGCTTAACACATTTTCTTAAAGTAGGAAATCGGAGAGAAAAACAATAGGACAGAGCTGGAATAATTCAATGGTATCTTGGTGCCCTGAAAACAGAAACAAAATTATCAAAATTTATAAGACTAAAAACCTTATAAAATAAACTCAAAATCAGTAGAGAACTTAAGAATATATAGCTCTTCGACAATCAATAAAAACCACATTCATAGCTGTTACTTAAGAACTTGGAATCTCTTTAACATAAAACAAACACAGCAACAATTCAAAACAAGTTATAGTGAAATTTACCCAATATCATTAGCACTTCTAACAGAAAAATATAATCATATGGAGTTTTAAAATATATCCACAAATTCTTTGACAATCCTCCCTTCAAAGATGGAGCTCAGTTCCCCTCCCCTTGAGTGTGGGCCAGAGTTAGTAACGCACTTCTTACGAACAGGATGTTGCAAAATGATGGTATATGACTTCCGAAGCTACTTCATAAAAGACATTATGGTTTCCACCTTGCTTAATGTATTTGATTACTCACTCTGAAGAAAGCCTGCTACCAAATGATAAGGACACTAAAGGAGCCCTATGGAGAGGCCCACATGGTAAGGAAGTGAAGCTTCCTGAGCCATGGGAGGGCACCATCTTGGAAACAGACTCTCAGTCCCAGTCAGGTCTTCACATGACTGTAGCCCTGGCTAACATTGTGAGAGACCCTGAGACAGAACCACCCAGCTAAACCACTCACAAATTACAGACCTACAGAACTGCAAGATAATAAATGTTTGTTATTTTAAAACACTACATGATAGGTAATTTGTTACACAGCAATAGATACTACATACACATGGCAAAAATCTGAGCATGCAGGACTGGGTAAAACAATCAGTCAAACTTAAAAACAGACCTGAATGATTATGGAACTCAAAAGCTTTAACAAAATAAAAAGTAGTTTTTCTCCACAAAACAACTGAGATAGTACGGGAGCAGTATAAGGGAACTTAAACCTGGATATAAGAAGTATTTATCAGGAAGCTTGTTATGTTCAAGGATGTATTTTGAACATGAATCGCAATTAGAATACCAGATGGAACATAAGAAATAACATGTGAATGTTACCAAAGAAAATGAGAGTTCAGAATCAGGAAGGTTCATATCCTATTACAACATTTAGGACAGGTTGGACTTAGAAACTGGATAGAAGCTTCACAAGTGAAGATGGGTGGGAAAGCATAATAACGAAACAAAACAATGTAAGAAACAGCTCCAAGGGGGTAAAACATGAACGGTGTTCTGGTAACAATAAAGTAGTCCAGCTTGACTAGAGCACAAAACACACGTACGTAATAGAGCAATGAGAGGTTAAGAGAGGAAAACGCAGATTGGATGCCTATTCTGCAGTACTCTAGAACACAAGCTTACGGCTCTCTATTCTGTTCCATAGATGATAGTAGAGACAGTTTTAGTAATTATGGAAGTAGTACTAGCAAGAATGGCAGCTAAAACTTAATATTCACCATTTTTATATTCTAGACAATAACCTGCATGGGGTACTACTATTTTCACCCCAGTATTATAGACAAGAAAATCAGACTAAATCTGATCAAAGACCACAAAGCCAGTAAACTGGCAGAGCAAGAATGGGAATTCAGACAGTGAGACTCCAGAGTCCTCAATGATTTTTGAATATGGAATAATACAATTGGTTAAACTCTTGATACATATAGCTTGGATGTGAAAAACAAAGAAGAATGACTAAGTAATGAGGAAATGGCAACAGCTCAGGCAAGATATAAGAAATTTCAATTATGGTGGTAGTACGAATGAAAAAGAAGAGAATTCAAGGAACACTGAAGAGACAGAACCTATATAGTATATTATATAGCCTATATTATAACCTATATTATATTATAACCTACGTATAATATTATATGATAATATAGTTACAATAAATTATTATATATTATAATACATAATATTATATAATATATATATTAGGCTTATTAACTGACTAGATATGGGGAGTCAAAAGGACTCCGTACTTTTTAGTTTGAATGATCAGAATTATGACGCATTTACAGAAAAAGACAAAGATGAGCTGGAATTAAAAAGTAAAGTTTAGTTTTGCATGCTAGGTATACATAATCCACTAAACACCAGGTACAGAGATTCAGAAGACAGGTTGGAACTGAAGTGGAGAGTTTTAAAAGTGATCATGGGAAAATAAAGAGATTTGAAGATCATCTGCAGAGAAGGTCTAAAGAGAAACACAGTGGAGGAGATGTGGAAGGAGAGAATGGATGGAGGAAAGAGTATATCTAAGTCAAGGAACACATGATGTCAGAAGACAGTTCTAGAACAAAGACCATGTTCACAAACATAGAAGGGTTTAACCTGGCTCATAATACACACCCAATAACTGTCAGCTGAAGAGAAACCAACATCTGAGAGATGTTGCAACACCAAGAGAATGCACAGGACTTAGAGGAAAGAACTGTCAACCTAGTTCAAAGAGGATGAGTACTGAATAAAAACCATTAAATTGAAAATAGGGACATCAGTTATTTTTGAAAATGTGGCATCAGTAGAGTAGTAGGAGCTGGAAGTCATATTATGAAGCAATAAGAGAGTAGTAAGAACTTACAGCAACAAGCACAGACTACTTTTTGAATATGTTTTATATGACAAGGGAAGTATAGCAAGGTCAAGAACAGAGTTTTTGTTTGTTTGTGTTTAAGAATACAAGTAACCTAAGTATGTTCAGAGGTGGAAGGCAAGAAATGAGTAGAAAAACTGAAAATGCAAGAAAGAAGGGATTGGTGAAATCACAAAGAAAAGCTGATTGCAAGAAAATTACCAAGTGCCAAGGACTGATAAGGCATGAAGTAGATAGGTGCTCCTGAAATCACCACCAAATCCTGGGATCTAGCTGGATATGGGAAGCAAACAAAGACAGATTAAGTGTTTATATTTCATTTATGCATTGTATTGGCCCTATTAGATTTATGTTGTTTATTGAGATAATTTGCATACAATGAAGTTCATCCTTTTTAAGTGTATTGTCCAATGTGTTTTGACAACTGATTCTAATAACCACTGCTACAATCAAGATACAGAACATTTCCAATTTTCCAACCCTGTATACTTGCCAACCTCTGATCTGCACTCTGACACGATAGTATTGCCTTTTGTGTTTTACATTTTTCTCTCAGTATAATGTCTTTGAGATTTATCCATGTTGTTGCATGTGTCAATAGTTTATCCCACAAGTGTTTGTCCATTTACCAGTTGATGGAAATTTGGGTTGTTTACAGTTTAAGGCTATTATGAATAAGGCTGTTATAAACATTCACTTACAGGTCTTTGTGTGAACATAAGTTTTCCTTTCTCTTGGGTAAATACCAGGAATGGAATCACTGGGATGTATACTAAGTGTATGTTTAACTGTAAGAAACTGCCAGAACTTTTTCCAAAGAGGTTGTGCCATTTTGCATTCCCACTAGCAAAGCATGAGATTTCCAGTTACTCTAAATCCTCATCGGCACTTGAAATTGTTCATCTTTAATATTTTAGCCATTCTATTAAGTGTGTAGTGATATCTTATTATGTTTTTTAAAAGAAACTTTTTATTTTGAAATAATTTAAGTCTTACGGAAGAGTTGCAAAGATATTATAGAGAGTACCCTTCACCCATTTCCCTTAATGTTAATATCTTACATACTCTTGGCATAGTAATCAAAATTAGAAATTAAAATTGCTACAATACTATTCACTGGGACAGTCAAGAAATAATGTACAACTGAAATGTCACAATGACGTAAACTATTATGAACTCAATAAAAAATAAAACTTTAAAATATATAAACATAAAACTTCTGAAACCATCTGAAAAAAAAGTTTGCTTCAATTCTAAACAATATTTTATAATTCAATAACCTACACTTATCCTACTCACTTCCACTAATTAAACACTTAGAGAACACCATAACTGTATTGTCTGAACTGGAGATAATCTTGGAAAGTTCTTAGAAATAATCCTAGAAAGTTCTAGGAAATTATTCTATTCCAGTGTTTCCCAAAGTTTCAGTCATTTAAGCATCTCCTTTGCAGTAACTGATATGTTTCTATCAATTCATAATTTATATTCACTGTACCAAAGAATGGCTAGATGCTTATCAAGTTGAAGTCCTCTTCCTGGCATAAAGAAACCGAAACTTCCCAGCCCCCTAAGCAGTTAGGTTAGAACTTATAAGTAGGTCTAGACAATGGAACAAAGACAAAACTGACATTCCTCCACGTCTAGGCCAGGACCCAACACAATTTTCAACATGTTCTCCCACCCCCTCGACCTTGTCTGCACGGCTAGAAGTGAAGGACTTCAAAATGGAGGAGTGACACAATGGAAGAGACCCAGATTCCTGAGTCACCTCGTGGAGGAGAACCATCCAAACAGCATCAGAATGTGACATAAGTGAGAAGTAAACTTACGCTGTCTTAAGCCTCTAAGAATTGGAGGTTGCCTGTTTCAGCACCTTTCATTAAATGTCTGGACTAATACCCTTACTTTAAATGGAAATGTTACAGTACTATCCATGAATGGAAAACCAGTTGTTTTTCTAAAATACATTGAAAGAAACATTTAACTTTTTTGTGTGTGTACGAGGAAGACTGGCCGTGAGCTAACATCTGTTGCCAATCTTCCTCTTTTTTTTTCCCTTTTTTCTCCCCAAAGCCCCAGTACATAGTTGTATATCCCAGCTGTAGGTCATTCTAGTTCTTCTACGTGGGATGCCACCGCAGCATGGCTTGATGAGCAGTGTGTAGGTCCACACTCAGGATCCGAACTAGTGAACCCTGGGCTGCCAAAGCAGAGCATGTGAACTTAACCACTCAGTCCTGGGGTCAGTCCCCATATTTAACTTTTAAAATAAGAAATGTTTATCTATGTATCACCTAAAGCCACCTCGTCTATAGAGAGAGCAAGAGTTCCAGTCTTCAAAACTGTGAGGAAAGTATTTATGAGGTGAGGATAAGAAAGGAACAAATCTTTTGGTAAGAAAAGAGTTACCTTGTTAATTTAACTGAGCCTCAAATATATCTTTTCTAAAAAGCCATTTTTACCAAAGAATCAAAGATACAAAACTAATAACTCAATATCCAAAAAATCATCTGATTTCATCACTCAACTATCCCTACAATAATGTATATCACCTGAAGAACAACATGAAATCTATATTTTAACCATTTTCATGGGTTTCTAATATTCATTTCTCATTTCTAATTAAACAATTTTCAAAAACTCATTATCTTTGCTCTACTTTCATTCTTAGCTAAAAGCTAATCAGAGGTCATCCTAATATATATAACAAGTTACATAGAGTCTCTTTTCAAGTGCTTGTTGTGTGATTTTTCTATCAAACATTTTTGAGAGCACATAATAGAAAGATAAATCAATATAATTCTGCAACCTGCCAGAAAATTTCTTACATGGGTCTTTATTTTTCAAAGGAGTGCTTGCATTGTGCAACTATATGGCATATACGAATTAAACACAACATTGCTTCCCGGCACTACTCCAGATCACTTATTTTAAAGACGTCTCACTAGTTTTTTAAAAAAAACTTGTAATAAGGATTTTATTATTTTTACTAGTAAATTTTTCAAAGTTCTAACTACTAGAATTTTAGTTTGGGTAAAAATTTGCCAACTAATATAAGCTTTTCTCTGCGATTGAGTTGTTATCACCAGAGTGGGAAATTTGCAATAAAAATAAATGAATAGTATTCTGAAGAAGAAAGGCTTTCTAACCTGTTATTACATTTATTATCAAAATACCTCTTTTGATTAAGCTACATAAAGAGAGACCTCGCCTTAGTCTATGATTCTCACTTCTTTCTACTCCCCACTCTTTTCAAAAGTTAAAAATAATTTAGTTTCTTTTAAAAACAAGTCAATGGAAATAACATACTTATCAGATTTCCTCTCGCATCTCTGAGAGGAGCACCACCTCCACCTTTCCCCCAGGGGTTATAACTTCTCATTTCAGCTTCTAATTTAGCTTCATATTCTTCTTTTTCTTCACGTTCTTTCTTCCTTCTTTCTTCTCTTTCCCGAATCTTAACAACATAAGAAACATTCATAAGTGCTGACTAGTATTCTAATACAAAAAGCTAGTTTTAATATCAGATTTTATTTTATTTTTCTTATTAGAGAAAAAACTGGAGGGGCTTTTTTTCGGCATGCTTCACAATAAATTTAAAGTTGCAAGTATATGTAATATCCAATTTTAAAAACACTTCGATGGCTGGAATACAGAGATGCTGTTCCCCTCACATCATGCCACTAGAGTCCTTTCCAGCCACTGACGCCACTTTGGACTAAATCAAATCCTACCTCCCACCCACAACTTCTACCTGTGCCATTCTCTCCCTAACCTCACCAGTTCCATGGGAACCACTAAGATTGCCCTACCCTCCTTTTTCATCTCTCCTTTCATGGGACCTGGCCCGTCACAAACTAAACCCTACACTTCACCAGACCTACTCTACCCTGGGCAAATTGCACCCCTATAATTCAAAGAAGTTAAAGGTTCAGAGCTCTTTGGAGAATGGTGGACTACTATACGTAAAATTTTATGAAAGCGTACCAAACAAATACATTCTTACCATCATCAAGTATAAGCGCAGGGTTGTTGTCTAGAGACATATGGGTAGGCAATGAACAAGTATTTACATTTTGGAAAGTTACATACAAAAAATAGTGTTGATAATTCTATAACTTAAAAAAAAATCCCTTTTCCAAGGAGGTTGTCCACGTAAAAACTGAACAAAAGGAGCTTTAGAAGAAATCCAAGTGGACTTCATAGAAAAGTACCTCATATGGACATATACCTACCCAGAGTTCCAGGGTCCTCTCAGTGATATGAGTATTTCCCCAAAAATATCCATACATTTGACACAGTTACTCTTAAGTAAACTCTTTTCAAACATTACAAACTACAACAGAATCCACTATCTTCCTCCTTCAAAGTTCTACCTCCTTTTTTGCCTATCATATGCTCCTAGATTACAACACTCAGAATCATCCAAAAGCCTTCTGTTCCTTCTCATTCCTTATGTGTAATTTCTATCGATAAAACTCCAGGGATTGTCTCTTGGAAGTCCTCCCCATCTGGTTCAAGGCCTCATCACCTCCTGGCTGGACTACCTCAATAGTTTACTGAAGGGTTTTTCTGCCACATCTCTTTCCCAACCATCTACATCACAACCAGATATCTTCCTAAAAGCCACATCTGCTCACATCAACTATTTCTTTCACTCTCTGGCTTAAAATTCCCTTCCTTTGGCTGTCTGTAACAGGATGAAACTGAAAACCCCTTATTAGCTATTCCTTCACAATCTAGCACAAACTAACACTGGAGCCCATTCCCCCACATCAATTCCATTTCATGAATACACCAGGAATTTCAAATCTATTCATTGTATACCATGCAGCTCAAATATCAACAACCATATGAAGCCCTCAACTGCCAAGGCAACTATTCTCCCTATCCTCTGCTTCCAACAGCATTCTAGTCTGTTTACCTCAAAACTTATCATATTGAATTATAAATAACTCGGGTTTTTCTTCTCCTCTGCCATACTCTTAAGTTCCGAGGGACCACTGTTCTAACAGGTAAGATGTTCAACATTAAATGAGTGAATAAAGGAATGAATGAATACCTGCTGCAGCAAAGCTTCTTGGTAAGACTGAAGTGACTGTTTTGAAGGCTTTGGTTTATCTTCAAAAAACAATCCTGAATTTATTGCTCGATCACTTGTAATTTTCAGTTCATTCTGTCTAACTGTATTCCTACATCAAACACACAATTAATCATTTGAACCCATTTATGACTAAGCAAGAAGAAAATGCAATATTCCAAACAAGAAAAGATATTTCTCTGTAGGTCAAAGAGAAATCCTTAAGTAAACGACCCCTTCCTAAGTTCTTTCCCCTGTGTCTGCTTTCACAATTCATGGAACTTTCAAATTTACTGGATTTACTTCTTGATCTAGATGGCAGTTACATGGGGATGAAAAGACTTTGAGATAATTCATTAAGCAGTATACATATGATGCAGGCACTTTTCTGAATGCATAGAAATAATAATATAGTAGAAGTCCATCAAATAATATCATAACTAATGATTTACTTAAGAAATGTACTCCAGTATAAAATAACTTCCTAGCCATTTCAAGAATGAAATAATATATTTACAGTAAAAAGTCTGACTGCCCCAAATAAATAAAAATCTCTGAAAAAACTTACCAGGAAGCAAAAAAGCAAAAATTTAAAACATATTTTGGTTATATAAATCTCAAGCAATAAAGTGCTATTTGTCTTAAATACAAATCATGTTAACGTACAGGAACACAGCCACTTTGAAGAAAACAATACACTTAAAAAATATGAATTATAAAAGATAAACTCTATTAGTTTTATAATAAAATTACAATTATAAAAAAGAGACTACAAAAGACTTCTCATCTCCAAAAACATCACCATCACCTTAAATAATGAGTTCCCTTTGTATATTTAACTTATCTAATTTATTTACAATTTTTTATTAGGATAAACAGATGTTTGTATATACTGGATTATGAGTGGGCAAAAGGGAAAATGAAGAGAACCAGAGCAAATGGTTCCTAACAGACCTTATACTTTTTCAGAGCAAGCATGTGTAAATGAATAAAGAAACTTGAGACGGCTTATCCAAGTAACTCAATCTCTCAAAACAAATTGGCTATAAATCACATCATGGATAGATTCTCTCTCAGTATCTATTTCACTCATTTTTCTTCCCTATCTCTTACCCCTCACTCAAGGACCTAAATTCTTAGCCTTTATTTATCAACTCCTCCCTGGCCCAAAGAGGATTTAGGGATGTATGTACAGTCAGATCAGAATGGGAGGAAGGAGACAAATGGTAGGGGTGGTAATTATACAGTGCAATAATTTTCAGTAAATTTATGGAGCTGTGCAATCATCACCACAATCCAGTTTTGGAACTTTTTCATAACCCAAAAATATTTCTCATACTCATATGCAACCAATCCCTGTACCCAACCCAGCCACAGGCAATCACAAGTAAGCGGCCTGCTTTCTGTCTCTATAGATTTGCTCTTTCTGGATATTTCATATAAATGGAACCATATGATATAGATAGATTCTTTCACTCATAATATTTTTGAGGTATGTTGTAGCATGTGTCAGCAGTTCATTCCTTTTTATCACTAAATAGTATTTCATTGCATGGATATAATACATTTTGTTTATCCACTTACCAGTTGATAGGCTTTTGAATTATTTATACTTTTTGGCTGTCATGAATAATACTGTTATGAACATTCACAGACAAGTCTGTGTGTACATATATTTTCATTTCTCTTAAGCATATGCTAGGATTGGAACTGCAGTGTTTTATGGTAAATATATATTTAACTTTTTAAGAAACTGCCATTTCCTGCAACTGCTTTTTATATATTGATCTTGTATTCAGCAATTCTGTTAAAACTCCTATTAATTCTAATATTTTATCTGTACATTCTTTTGCAAATAATCAGTTTTTTCTCTTCCTTTCTAATCCTTATACATATCTTCCTTCCTTTCTTTTTTATTTTTGACCTTGCTGCAATTATTGGGCCCCAAAGGAAATGGTGATAATAAGAACACGTCTTATTGTCAATTTCAAAAAAAAAAAAAAAAGAATGTTTTAAACATATCACTTTTAAGTAAACCATATGATGTAGGTTTTTCACGTTTATACTTTCTTAGGTTAAGTAGGCTCCCCCTCACCTATTTTGTTAAGTTTTTAATCACTAATGGATACTGAATTTTATTAATGCTTTCTCTGTATCTATTGAAATGATCATACTGCTTTCTTCTTTATTCTGTTAATATGGCACATTACAGTAACTGATTTTACAATAATAATATTGATATCTAACATCAATTTGTATTTAGTATATATCAGACACTGTTCTAAACACTTTACGTATTTTAATTCATCCAATCGCCAGAAAAACTGTATGAGTTGATACCATTATCATTCCAATTAATAAACAAGGAATATGAAACATGCCTCAAGCTAATTAGTAAAACCAGGATTCAAACCAAGGCACTCTGCCTGCCAAGTCTATACTCGTGACTGATATGCACTACTACACTTAGTCATCCAACTTTCCAGAATAATTCCAAGTTGGGATGAAATATCCTTTTCTACACTATGAGGTTCAGTTTTAGGATTCTTGTATCTATGTCTATGAGTGAAACTGGCCTGTAATTCCCAATTCTCATATTGGCCTTGTCAGATTTAAGTATCAGGATTATGACAGTCTCATAATAGTAGCTGTGCAGTATTCCCTCCTATTCTAGACTCTTTATTAGTGTGTGTAAGATTAATTTTTTTCCTTGGATGTTTGGTATAATTTACCAGTCCATCCAAACACGGAGTGTGTAGGAAGATTTGAAAATTATGACCCAATTTTCTTTAACAGTTTTGATATTGTTCAGGTTTTCTATTTCTTCAAGTCAGTTTTAAGTTAAATGTTAATAGCATTTTTTCTTCTTCACTTTAATTTCCAAATTCATTGGCACAAAATTGTTCATAATATATCCTCAGTGTCTTTTTAAGGTTAATTACAACTACAGTGACAATTTTTTCACTCCTAATGTTTCTTATTTATACTTCTCGCTTTTTTTTTTCACGATCAACCTCAACAGAGAACTACTTTACCAGTCTTTTTAAGGAACCTACTTCTTTAGACTCTGTTGATCCTCTATATTGAATGTTTCTATTTCATTAATTTCTGTTCTTTCTTTTTTTCCTTGCTTCTTTGGGTTTACGTTGCTGTTATGTTTCTCACTTTTTAGATGCATGATCATTATTTTATTTTTCATCTCATTTTATGTATTTTCCAATTTGTTCCTTATTTTCTAATTTCCAATATACTGAGTTTTTAAAGTTATTTTTAAAATGGGTTCCTACTTTAAGTGATACATAGGATATGAGTCCACTGAAATTTATTAAGACTTCCTTTGGGGCCAGCCCAGTGGTGGAACAATTAAGTTCGCACATTCTGCTTCTTCGGCAACCCTGGGTTCACCTGTTTGGATCCTGGGTGCAGACCTACACAGTGCTTGTCAAGCCATGCTGTGGCAGGCATCCACATATAAAGTAGAGGAAGATGGACACAGATGTTAGCTCAGGGCCAGTCTTCCTCAGCAAAAAAGAGGAAGATTGGCAGTAGATGTTAGCTCAGGGCTAAACTTCCTCAAAAAAAAAAGACTTCCTTTAAGGACTAGGATGTGATCAGTCTCATAAATATTCCTATGAGAGCAACAAAAATATATATTCTGGGGGCTGGCCCCGTCGCTGAGTGGTTAAGGTCACGCGCTCCGCTGCAGGCAGCCCAGTGTTTCGTTGGTTCGAATCCTGGGCGCGGACATGGCACTGCTCATCAAACCACGCTGAGGCAGCGTCCCACATGCCACAACTAGAAGGACCCACAACGAAGAATACACAACTATGTACTGGGGGGGCTTTGGGGAGAAAAAGGAAAAAAATAAAATCTTTAAAAAAAAAAAAATATATATATATTCTGAAGTTTGGGATGCATTTCCATACATTTCCATTAGAGTAAGCTTGTTAATTATGTTAAGTGAATCCTTCTATAACCTTACTGATTATTTTCTGATTTATCTATCACTTATGAAAACAAGTGATAAAGTCTCACACTAGGATTCTGTATTTGTCTACTTTCACCTGTAATTCTTTAAAATTTTGCTTTATATACATTTTGACACTATGTTTTTAGGTGCATAAAATTTTTTATTATATTATCCTGCTAAAATGAACCTTTACTTTTTATAAAAGAATACTTTTTGTCTCAAAAAAGTTTTATAAACTGAAAAACTAATTTTATTTCATGTTAATATAGCTAAACAAACTTCATTTTAATTCATATTCTCCTAGTATATCTGTATCTTTTTACTTTCAACTTTTCTATATCATTTTTTAAACATGTCTTACAAGCAACATGTACCTAGATTTTGCTTTTGTATCTAGTATGACAAGATTTCTCTTTAAACTTGATACTTAACCATTTACTAATATCAAATTTAAGTTTGTCATTTAATTTGGACTTTTAATCGGGTTAAATAGTTTCCTTAAACCTTTCTATGTTTCTTTTTATCCTCATTTTTTGCCTCCTTTTTGATTTTTTTTCCTTTAGTACATTAGTAAGTTGCACCTTTTGTCCATATACTTTTAATGGTTACCCTAGAAATATAATGCCCATATTTAACTTATCAAAGAGTAAAGCTAATCAGAATGCTTACCACCCTCCCAAATGATACAAAAATTTTGAAACACTAACCTCTTCCAAATTATATGCTATTCCTATTAATCACTCTTAATTTTACTCACTTTTAAACTCATAATAATTTTACATAGATAATGTTTATTGAATTCCATCCACGTATTTATTCGGTTTTTTTCTTTCCACTCCTTCATGCAATGCAGACATTCCCTCTGTGACCCCCTTCCTTCTGCATTTAGAATTTAATTTACTGAGGGTCTGCTAGTGGCAAATTCAGTTGATTGTCTTACAATATTTTTACTTCAATCTCATTCATGAAAAACAACTTCGCTGAATATAGAATGATCTCAACACACTGACAGTATCTTTAGTTATCTTCTGAATTCCTTCCTAGAGTTACTTTGAGAGTAAGGTCTTTTCTCTTTGGCTGATTTTAAGTTCCTCTGCATTTTTTATGTTCTGAAGTTTTACTATGATTGCCTTGGTATGGACTTTTTTTATTTATCCTGTTTGAGAGGTGTTGGGCTTTTAGAATCTATAGATGAGAATCTTTCATCAATTGTAGAACATTTTAAGATATCATCTCTTCAAATATTCCTTTTGTCCCTTTCCTCTTTTGCTAGAATTCTAACTAGATACAGTTAGACCTTTTTAGTTCCATAACTTACCCTCTCTTTCATATTTTCCAAGTCTTTTTCTCTTGTTCTGGATTTCTTCGTATCTGCTAATTCAGAGGTTCCCAAACTTTAGAATACATTAGAATCACCTGGAAAGCTTGCTGAACCAGAAGTTGTTGGGCTCCACCACAGAGTTTCTGATTTATAGGTGGGTGAAGCCTCAGAGTTTTTACATTGTTAACATGTTCTCAAGATGCTGCTACTCTAGAGACCACACTTTGAAAACCATAGTTCTAGTTCATTAATTCTTGCTTTAGATACGTCAAATCTGCTTTTAAGCCCCATCCATTGAGTTAATACTCTCAATTATTAAAAGATCCTTCTAAAATATCTAGTTACTTCTATTTCAAATCTGATTGATCATTCTTCATAGTTTCTTATGCCCTGATATAAATATGTTCAATATGACCATTTTATATTTTATCTAAGAATTCCTAATCTGAGGTCTTTGTCGGTCTGTTTTTGCAAGCCTATTCCCAACCATGCTTGATTTCCCTGTATATTTTATGAGTTTTGAATGTGAACTTCACACATTCCTTGGAAAATATTTAAAGTCCCTTATCTTCACTTTCTACTTACCAACTGCTTTGGAAATTTCCCTTTTTGTTACTCAGACACTGACAGCTTCCTTAATAATCTCTATACTTTTTTCCCTCCTCCATTAATCAAATCTGTATCACCTTCCTATAATTCTGGCCCTTGTCAATTTTTCAATCATTTTTGCTTAAAGAGTGATATTGCTTTCACAGTACAAGAAGTCTATTTTTAAAAATGTACACAAAGGAAGTACATATAACAAAGAACAAAGATAATCAGCATTCAAAAAATAAAAATAAATGGAAAAAAGACACAAACTTATAGACACTTTCCCCTTTTTTTCCCTGAGTCATTATAGATTTTATTGATGGTATTCATGGAATAAGACTAGTAGAATCTCTAAAACCCTGCTGTTCATGGGGGTCTGCGATGGGAACTATGTCAAAGATGGGAGGTTCTAAGTGTTGGGTAAAGTTAAAGCAGTGCTTCCCCAGCAAATGAAATCTCCTCATTCTCTCTACTTTCCTTCCTTTTTATTTTTCCTTTTTCCCTGGTGATCCAGGGCTCTCACTCCTTAGAAATCATGCAGACCATGAAGTGCACCATATAGACGCTGGGTCAAATTTATTTTCAAGCTTAGAAATGAGTGTGACAAAGTAGTTACTGAGGACAATGCCAATATCAAAGATGAATAGTGATGTCACTGTCAAAGACACAGGAGATAACTTGGTCTTCAGTGTAGCAAGAGATGCCCATCAATGACATTTCCTAATCTTTGGGAGGGGAGTCCTGTCACAGATCCTTTTGAGAATTTGATAAAAACTATCTACTTCCATGGCAAAAACCTGTGTACACAAAAGTTACACATATAATTTCAAGGGACTCAACCTTTCTGAAACCTACACACCTAAGGTTAAGAAATCCCAAAGATCCTTTTCAGCTCTAAAGTTCTATAATTTGATCCTGAATAGACCACACTCAATAAAAAGAGAGTACTTTGTATAAGTGGCAAATTTTAGAAAATAAACATACATATGTTTAGAAAATAAACATATTAATTTTAAAATAATTATAAACTCTCCTATTATTATAAATCATTACATTGTAAATTTGATTAGTTTCCTAAAGTGCAGCTTGACCTGAATACTGATTACTTCTACATATTTTAGTGTTCAGTCCACCAAAATTGATAGAATTCCATCATAAAGATTTTTCTTTTCTTAAAGATTGGCACCTGAGCTAACATTTGTTGCCAATCTTTTCTCTTCTTCTTCTTCTTCTTTTTCTCCCCAAAGCCCCCCCCCCAGTACATAGTCGTATATTCTAGTTGTAGGTCCTTCTGGTTGTGCTATGCGGGATGCCGCCTCAGCATGGCCTGATGAGCAGTGCCAGGTCTGCACCTAGGATTTGAACCGGTGAAACCCTGGGCCACCAAAGAGGAGCATGCAAACTTAGTGACTAGCCCACAGGGTCAGCCCCATCATAAAGATTTTTATGCTACCATTTCTTCTAATCAAAAAATGGTCTCAGTGTGGGAATCAGAATGGTATCATACAAAGACTTAAGGCTTTGAAGCCAGACAAAACTACTCTAGATTTCTACCTTCACTGCTTATTGACTGAGGACTTAGGCAAGTCACTTTATACAGCTGAGTCTCAACGTCTTCAACTGCAAATACTGATACATATATTATATATATGTATACATATGTACATATATATTTATAAAGAGCCTGATAGGATAGTGGCACACACTAGGTACGCAGTAGATTTAAACTGCTATTATTATTATTACGACTATTATTACAATTAAAATTCTAAGGTACAAGTCACCAATAAGTGAATACAGGCTTGGGGATATGAGCAGCAGACTTAAGAACCTCTTTCCTATACCATTTCTACCTATGAAATAAGCTGTGTTTAAGTAATAAGACATATAGAAAAAAAGATAGATCATGCATAAACCTAAATTATCACCAGAATCACAAGTTCCTTTCACCTCTAAATAGGTTAAAATGTTAAAATTAATTAAATTAATTTAATTGAAAAGTGGTTTGAAAGGAATTTAGGGCATCATTCCATTATTTGGCTTTTATTAGTATATCATAAGTTTACACTTTTTAATGTGGCATTCAAAAAAACTTAACAGAAAAGAGATAACTTAAAAAACAAATACACTGGGACCTTGCCCAGTACCATAGTGGTTAAGTTTGCGTGCTACACTTCAGCGGTCCGGGGTTCACAGGTTCGGATCCTGGGCACAGACCTACATACTACTCGTCAAGACATGCTGCGGCAGCATCCCACATACAAAGTAGAGGAAGATTGGCAGTTAGCTCAGTGACAATCGTCCTCAAGCAAAAAGAGGAAGATTGGCAACAGACGTTACAGAGTCAATCTTCCTCACACACAGACACAAAAACCAACTAGACTGGGGATGTGAATTAGGATTAACTATAAATAGGCATAAAGGGTCTTAGTGGAGAGGTGAAAATGTTCTAAAACTGGAAAACACTTCCATAATAGAAAAGTAAGGACCTTTGCAAATCTGCTACTCCATTTAAGTAATGAGAATGCTAAAAATTGCCAAAATCTACTTTTTCTTAATTATGGAAAGTAATGAAAGTCTTGCAACAATCCAAGAACAGTTAAAAAAAAAAAAAAAAAGAGGGGCTGGCCCCGTGGCTGAGTGGTTAAGTTCACGCGCTCTGCTGCAGGCGGCCCAGTGTTTCGTTAGTTCGAATCCTGGGCGCGGACATGGCACTGCTCATCAAACCACGCTGAGGCAGCGTCCCACATGCCACAACTAGAAGAACCCACAACGAAGAATACACAACTATGTACCAGGGGGTTTTGGGGAGAAAAAGGAAAAAATAAAATCTTTAAAAAAAAATAAATAAATAACATTAAAAAAAAAAAAGATTTTCATTAAAAACAGTAATCTTTGTGGCATGTGAACCTGACCTTTCCCACTCGACTTCTCCCCAGCTCCACCAAAGCCTTAAAATTCAACAGTCTCCAAAGACAAGAGCTGTGAAAACCAGCAGCCCAGCTGCCACTGGAGGGGTAGTTCTGGAGCTCCCCAAATACCCAATGTCTAGAAAAATGTCACTTTTGATCTATCTGGCAGCTCCCTGGAAAAGCCCCATTGACAAGGCCTGCCTTTATTTAACACAGACTCAGAACATCCTTATCATGAGGTGTTTGTAGAAAACAATCAGCAGCAATTGTTTAACATCCCAGTTCTCTGAGACAGCAAAATCATTGGGGCAAGCAAAAGGCTGACCAAAAAAATCTAAAGAAAAAATCTAGGAAATAACATATCCACAGGGGCTTGAGAAAGTCCACCTATTTCTTTTTTTTTTTTTTTTCTCTCCAAAGCCCCCCAGTACATAGTTGTATATTCTTTGTTGTGGGTCCTTCTAGTTGTGGCATGTGGGACGCTGCCTCAGCGTGGTTTGATGATGAGTGCCATGTCCACGCCCAGGATTCGAACCAACGAAACACTGGGCCGCCTGCAGCGGAGCGCACAAACTTAACCACCTGGCCATGGGGCCAGCCCCCCAACATATTTCTGAGACTCTAAAAAGCTACATGCATGTGCAGAGTTATGCATATGCCCAGGAAAGCTTTCAGAATACTATAATCTCTCACCTCTGGCTGGCACTGAAGCTCTGTGATAACAGGAAGTGAAGGTTAAAGGTTAAAGCAAAGATGTAAACTGCCAGAGTACTGAAGACATGCCCCAACACAAGTACAGAACACTTGGCAAAGACTGGGAAACTTATTGGTTTAAGCCCTTTAAGAAATCTCTGTCTAATCATGAGCTAACTATTACACTAACCTAATAAAGATGTCAGTGGCTACACATGACAAAAAACATAGACTTCACAGAACTAGTTCAGAGTAGCTACTTTAAAAAGAGCAACAACAACAAACAATAACAAATGACAATAACAATAAGCCCTAGGGAGGGGACAGAATCTAAATGCTTGGTTTCCAGCAAAAAAAATAATCTGCAGGGAAGATACAAAGAAAATAACACAAAAATTATCCTAAAAGAAGAGAATTAAAATGGAATGCTACAAAATATTTAACATAAAAGAACACATTAATGGAGGAAAAGAGAAACAAAAAAGACATAAGACACATATTTTAAAAATAGCATAATGGCTGAAAAAAATCCTACCTTAATAGGAATTACATTAAACATAAATATAGGCAGAGGCTAGCAGAATGGGGTGGCAAGGGGAGACCAGGATACAAATGTATGCTGTCTATACAGAGACTCACTTTATATTCAAAAACACAAAAATATTAATGGCAAAACCTGGAAAATTTGGTTACATGCAAACAGTAACCAGAGAGAACAAGCATAGCAACATTTATAACAGACAAAATACACTTTAAGTCAAAATTGTTACTAGAGACAAAAAAGGATCTTTTATACTGATAAAAGGGTCAATGGATCAGTAAGACATAATTATAAACATATATGTACATAACTGTAGAAATCCAAAACACAGGAAGCAAAAACTGACAGAACTGAAAAGAACCAAATAGAAATTATAGAGTTTAAAAGCACAATGGTGCAATGGTTAAGCTTGCACATTCCACTCAGGCAGCCTGGGGCTCCCTGATTCAGATCCCAGGTGCAGACCTACGCACTGCTTGTCAAGCCATGCTGTGGCAGGCGTCCCACATATAAAGTAGAGGAAGATGGGCAGGGATGTTAGCTCAGGGCCAGTCTTCCTCAGCAAAAAGAGGAGGATTGGCGGTGGATGTTAGCTCAGGGCTAACTGTCCACAAAAAATAAATAAATAAATAAAAATTTTAAAATATATTTGTTTTTTTCTCTTTTAAAAATTTATTTTTTTTTACTTTTTTTGTTGAAAACTAAGACACAAACACACACACATTAGCCTAGGCCTACACAGGATCATCAATATCATTGTCTTCCACCTCCACATCTTGTCCCACTGGAAGGTCTTCAGGGGCAATAACACACATGCAGTTATCATCTTCTGTGATAACACCACCTTCTCCTGGAATACTTCCTGAAGGACCTTCCTGAGGTGTCACTCGCTTCAGAAATATGTCCATGGTGGTTTGCTTGGTTTGTTTCTTTCTTTCATCACAGATTTGCTAGTAAGCAGCTAATGCACAATGAACATTCTCCTCTATTAATGAAAACCTTGCAGTGTTGGAGTCCATGTTTTAAAACTTTTTTCAAGCTTACTGAGGTCTGCAAAGTTTCTGCTAAACCCTTCACTGCGAATTTTCTTGGGGGTTCTTTTTCTTCTCTTGCAGCTTCTTTTTCTGTTGCCTTCTCTTCAGCTATGTGTTCCTGTTCTAGTTCTAAAAATTCCTCATTAGTCAGTTCCTCAGAAACCACCTCCAGGAGTTTCTCAAAGTCATCCTCATCCAAACACAGGTTAAAGTTGTTTGCCATCTCAACCACAGCCTTGTTGATTTTTGCCACTTCCTCATCCTTGGCAAATCCTTTGAAGTCATGGACAAACCTGTTGAGCATCTTCTTCCAGATGCCATTCATACACTCCTTGGTGACACCAACCCAAGTCCAAGCAAGGTTCTTGATGCAGTCATAGATGTAATCCAGAATTGCATCAATGTTTTCCTCAGTTGCAGCAATATCCTGGGCAAAGGTTGTCCTTAAGCAGTAAGCCTCACAAGCTGCTTTTTAACTCCTTGATTTAAGAGGTGGTGTTTGGAGGGAGAAACACCATTTTGATATTGGGATGTAGATCACCAATAAAAGGAGCATGTCTGGGAGCATTATCAACAATAAGCAAAACTTTGAAAGATATGCTATTCTCCAAGCAGTACTTCTCCATTTCACTGGCATAGCAATTCAGGAGGGCCTCTTGGAAGAGGAGCTGGGTCATCCACAACTTCCTGTTGTTTCTGGAGTACACTGGCAGTGTGTGCTTATTGACGTGCTGGAAGGCCCTGGGGATCTCACTGTGCCAGATCACAAAGGGTTTTAATTTGTAGCCTGCAACAATGCTCCAAAGCAAGACTGTTATCCTGTCCTTAAAAGCCATGAAACCTGGCATGACTTGGCCTTCTTATGGGTCAAAGTCCTTTCAGTCAACTATATACACAACAGAGAGGTTTCATCCATACTGAACATTTGCTGCGGCAAATAATTTTCTTCTACAATCAGCTTATCTAAACTTTTCAAGAATTCTTCAGCTGCCTTCACATCAGCACGTGCAGACTCACCACTTGCTTTCACATTATGTAATGAATAATGATTCTTGAATCATTTAAACCACCCAGAGCAAATTCAACATCATAGTCAGGTCTAGCCTCTTCTTTCAACACTGCAAAGAAACTTTTTGCTTTGGTATGATCATTGAGGTACTGAGAAGGATATGCTTCTGTGTGGAATCTTCAATTCAGGTCTTTAAAAGCTTCCCCATGTCTGATATAGGCCCTTCTCAAACTTTTGTTAGTCTCATTGCCTTCAATGAAGCAGACCCTTTAACAGATTCCATCACTTTGTTCTTGTTCTTAGATTTTAGCTATGGTGGAATGGGATATGTTTGAGTGGCAAGCAATAACCATCACTGATTTTTCCATCATGTCGTCCTTAATCACTTTTAATTTTGTTTCCAGGTCAATCACTTACTGGCAACATCAGCTGGATTTGGTAGGCTTGGCCACCATGATGAACAAAACAAAACGAATTAAATCAAGCACAAGAGAAAATGATACAACCAAGAAAGGCAATAGGCACAAGATGTATGAGGCTACTGCCAGGGCAACACAGCACACTGTTTTACAGTAAACGTTTGCCTTTTTTTAGGAGTAGAGCTTACCTGTTTTTTTCTGATTCTTTTATTGAGGTCATGATGGTTTATAGCATTGTGTAATTTCAGGTGTACATTATTATTTACCAGTTTCTTTATAGACTGCATTGTGCTCACCACAAATAGTCTAAATTTATTCATCACTATATATATGTACCCCTTTAACCCTTTCACCCACCCTCCAACCCCTTCCCCTCTGGTAACCACTAATCTGTTCTCCTCGTCCTTGTGTTTGTTTATCTTCCACATCTGAGTGGAATCACGCAGTGCTTGTCTTTCTCTGTCTGGCTTATTTCACTTAACATAATACCCTCAACGTCCATCCATGGTGTTGCCAATGGCAAGATTTTGTCTTGTTTTATGGCTGAGTAGTATTTCATTGTATATACATGAAACATCTTCTTTATCCATTCATCAGTTTATAGCCACTTGGGTTGCTTCCACATCTTCACTATTGCAAATAATACTGCAATGAACAAAGGGGTGCATAATTCTCTTTGATTTGTTGATTTCAAGTTATTTGGGTAAACACCCAATAGTAGGATAGCTAGGTTGTATGCTATTTCCATTTTTAATTTTTTGAGGAATCTCCATACTGTTTTCCATAGTGCGTGAAGCAGTTTGCATTCCCCTCAGCAGTGTATGAGAGTTCCCTTTTCTCCACATACTCTCCAACACTTGTTATATTTTGTCTTGGTAAGTACAGCCATTCTAACAGGTGCAAGGTGGTATCTCACTGTAGTTTCATTTGCATTTCCCTAATGATTAGGGATGCTGAACATCTTTTCATGTGCCTGTTGGCTATCTGTATATCTTCTTCGGAAAAATGTTTGTTCATATGCTCTGCCCATTTTTTGACCGTGTTGTTTGTTTTTAGATTGCTGAGTTGTATGAGTATTTTATATATTTTGGAGATTAATCCCTTGTCAATATATGATTTGCAAATATTTTCTCCAAGTTGGTGGGCTGATTTTTCATTTTGTTCATGATTTCCTTTGCCTTACAGAAGAAGCTCTTTAGTCTGAAGTAGTCCCATTTGTTTATTTCTCCTTTTGTTTCTCTTGCCTGAGTAGACATGGTATTTGAAAAGATGCTGCTACAAATGATGTCAAAGAACGTACTGTCCCCACCCTGCTCGCTCCCCGCTGGCGTCCGCCGTCCGTCCGCTCATGGCCTGGGTTGCGGCCAGCGAGCCGCTCTGAGGCGGGCCGCGCGGAGTCGTGGGGCCACCGCCGTGGCCCTCGCTGTCGGCGCCTCACCGCCCGCCTGTGGTGCCCGCGCACGCCGGCCGCCATCGTCTTCGCGCCTGGCTGGCAGGGGCGCTGTCCTGCCCGGCTGTCTGCGCCGCGCATTGGAGCTCGGGGGAGCGCGGCAGCCAGGGCCGGCGGAGGCGCGAGAAGCCGGCCGCCGGTGTTGCGGGGGCCATGACCGTGGAGCAGAACGTGCTGCAGCAGAGCGCGGCGCAGAAGCACCAGCAGACATTTTTTAATCAGCTGAGAGAAATTACTGGGATCAACGATGCCCAGATACTACAGCAAGCTTTGAAGCAATGGAAACTTGGAGTTGGCAGTGGCTTTCCTCACTGCAAAGAATGCCAAGACCCCTCAGCAGGAGGAGACAACTTACTACCAAACCGCGCTTCCTGGCAATGATAGATACATCAGTGTGGGAAGCCAAGCAGATACGATGACCAACCAGAAGGACAGAGGGAGCCTCAGACTAGGAAGACTGGGGAGCTGTGCGGGCAGTCCCAGGCGTCCCTGCACAGAAGGAAACTTGAAAACAGGAGGAGAGTGGGCCTCACCCAGGGATGGCCCCCACCACTTGCTCTTGTGCACAGAAAGGGACATGGCCTGGCCCTGCTTTGTCCCCTAGGTGTGCTGTAGGGCCAGGTGGGCCTAGACTGGCAGAGCCAGGCTGCCATCAGCCCTGTCCACCTCCCCCAGTGCCTGGAGAAGTGAGACCCCTTCTACTTTCAGAGCTCACTTAGGGGTCTGTTTCCTAGACCCTAGCTGGCCTCCCCTCCCCCAACCAACTGACACACCCTGGTTCTGGCCATCTGTTTACTTTGGAGATAGAACACTCCTCAAGGTTCCGAGCGGTCAGTTGTGGCCCACAGGGCACTGGCACTCAGAGGCACAGCTGCGGAGCTCTCCCCAGCCATGGAGGGCCTGCTGCCTGCCATCGCATCCACTTTCCAGCTGATCCTGGGGCACCTGTGGTGTGCTCTGCTGGTGATTTCGGAAAGCTTGAGCCAGAGGCCAGGTCTCCCTGCGTTCCCCTGGGAGATCCTGGTATGTACTGTGGTGGTGGCTTTGATAGTAAAGACAGGACATATTTTCAGAAGAGGGAAGTCTCCAGGTGAAAGGTGTTCTGCCTGCGGTGAAGTCAGTGGAGAATGTGGGGAGAATACAGGACCTGAGAACCGAGCGAGGAAGCCCTTCAGTGCCCTCGGGTGGAGGCCAGTCCTCTCCCGTTACGAACCTTGTGCTTGGCAGCGATGAATACAATGCTGAGCACATCAGCACTTCAGCACACTGTCGACCTTCTGGAAAAGGCTTTGAAGAGCCTGCCTGTTAAAGTCTCCAAAGCAACTGATGCAAACCCCATCTCAAAATCATCAGAGAAGGATGGAGAACAACTTCAGAAGAACACAACGAATGATTTGAATGAAAACACTCCTTTTCCAGCAAGTCCATTAGTGCTCCGCCAAGACATGCCGAGATGGGAGAAGACGGCACAGGAAGAGGAGGAGAAGAACGGAAGGCTGGAGCAGTCGAACACACAAACACTGTCCATCCTGAAAGATCAAGTCGGCCAAATCCTGCCAGTGGTCGCAGTCCCGGTGCACACCATCCCTTTGCCTGACCTCCTTGCCCAGCAAATGGATGACGGGAATGCGGAAGTCCAGCAAAAGAGGGAAGCAGGAAAGGGGGAACCCCCCCATCCCTAAGTCAGAAGTTGGCCTGAAGGGGGTCACTGATGATGCTGACCTCAGGGCGCCCCTTCAAAATCCCGAAGAGGAACATCAAGAAGGAGCCAGACGGTTGTGGCAAGAAAAGCAAATGAAGGAAGAGCTTCCAAGACAAATCCCCTCCTTCCAAACCGAGGAAGCAACTTTGCAGCACGAAAACGCCAAGCTTGAAAGTGAGATTCAGAAGCTGAAGCTCAAACTTCAAATTCTGCATGAGCTACATGATGAAGAAGTTGGGCCACTTTACAGAAAATTCTTTGAGGAGCAAAGGGTCTGCTAGGAGTTGGACAAGAAGCTCCTCAACGTGTGCTGGGAGATGAACTCCACGTACCAGCTTCGCAACCTCTACAAGAAGATGGCTGAAGACCTGGCCCAGGAAGTGAAGACGTGCACTTCCTACTATCACAAGGAGAACCTCTTCCAGATGCAAAGAGCCGAAGAAAGCAAGAGGGCAGCCGTGTTGGCAGAGAGAAAGCTCGAGGAGCTAAGAAGAGAAAATGAGCACAACAGGCAAAGGCTGGCCATGTTGGAGGCCTCGTTCCAGCCTTTGCCGAGAGGCAATTTTCCTCCAGCTGCTCCTCCCACGGTCCCCAGAGGCCCAGAAGTGTGGGGGATCCCCTGGGCCGGTAGGACCCCCCAGGAAGGAAGATGGCCCTGCCACGAGGCCTCAGGGGTCTGGGGTCACCTGCAGATTTGACTCAGCATCCACAGCAGCTGGGCCCTTAGCACCCCAGCCACAGCAGGACATCTGCACGGGTGTTCTCTTTTCAAAGGAATTTTGAATTTTCTCTTTTTAGTTTAGCTATTATTACTTAATTGATTATTCTTATTCAAGTAGATAAAGCATTCTAATGTGTAAGATATTTTTTCAAATAAAGTTTCATTTAATACCTTTAAAAAAAAAAAGTACTGTCTATATTTTCTTCCAGGAGTTTTATGATTTCAGGTCCTACCTTCAAGTAGTTAATCCATTTTGAGTTAATTTTTGTGTATGGTGTAAGATAATGGTCTACTTTTATTCTTTTTGCATGTGGTTGTCCAGTATTCCCAACACCATTTATTGACAAGACTTTCCTTTCACCATTGCATGGTTTGGCTTCTTTATCGAAGATTAGCTGTCCATAGTTGTGTGGTTTTATTTCTGGCCTTTCAATTCTGTTCCACTGACCTATGTGTCTGTTTTTGTGCCAGTACCATGCTGTTTTGATTACTATAGCTTTGTAGTATATTTTGAAGTCAGGGATTGTGATGCTTCCAGCTTTGTTCTTTTTTCTCAGGATTGCTTCAGCTATTCAAGGTCTTTTGGTGTTCCACATAGATTTTAGAATTCTTTGTTCTATTTCCTTGAAGAATGTCATTGGGATTGCATTGAATTTGTAGTTTTAGGTAATAGAGACATTTTAACAATGTTTATTCTTCCAATCCATGTACATGGAATATCTTTCCATTTCTTTATGTCACCTTCAATTTCTTTCAATAATATCTTATAATTTTCACTGTATAGGTCGTTTGCCTCCTTCGTTAAGTTTACCGCTAGATATTTTACTATTTCTGTTGCAATTGTAAATAGGATTGTAGTCTTGAGTTCCCTTTCTGTTAGTTCATTATTAGTGTATAAAAATGCAACTGATTTTGCACCCTGCAACTCTGCTGTAGTTGTTGATTATTTCTAATAGTTTTCTGGTGGATTCTTTAGGGTTTTCTACATAGAGAATCATGGTGTCTGCAAACAGCAAGAGTTTCACTTCTTCCTATCCAATTTGGATACATTTTATTTCTTTTTCTTGCCTAATTGCTCTTGCCAAAACCTCCAGGACTATGTTCAACAGCTGTGTCAAGAGTGGGCACCCTTGTCTTGTTCCTGTTCTCAGAGGGATGGCTTTCAGTTTTTCACCATTGAGTATAATGTTGGCAGTGGTTTTCTCATAAATGGCCTTTATTATGTCGAGGTACTTTCCTTCCATACCCATTTTATTGAGAGTTCTTTTTAATCAAAAATGGATGTTGGATCTTCTCAAATGCTTTCTCTGTATCTATTGAGACGATCATGTGATTTTTATTCTTTTTTGTTAACATGGTGTATCACATTGATTTGCAGATGCTGAACAATCCATGCATCCCTGGTATAAATCCCACATGATCATGGTCTATGATTCTTTTCATGTATTGCTGTGTTCGGTTTGCCAATATTTGTCGAGGATTTTTACATCTACGTTCATCAGCGACACTGGCCTGTAATTTTCTTCTTTTGTATTGCCCTTGCCCAGTTTTGGTATCAGGGTGATGTTGGCCTGAAAGAATGAGTTAGGAAGCATTCCATCTTTATCAAATTTTTGGAATACTTTGAGAAGGAGAGGTATTAATTCTTCTTTAAATGTTTTTAGAATTCTCCATAGAAGTCCTCTGGTCCTGGACTTTTGTTTTTTGGAGCTTTCTGATTACTGTTTCAATCTCTTTACTTGTGATTGGTCTATTCAGATTCTCTATTTCCTCTTGGTTCAGTTTTGAGAGGTTGTATGAGTCTAAGAATTTATCCATTTCTTTTAGGTTATCTAATTTGTTGGCATATAGTTTTTCATAGTGTTCTCTTATATTCCTTTGTATTTCTGTGGTATTCATTGAAATTTCTCCTCTTTTATTTCTAATTTTATTTATTTGAGCCTTCTCTCCTTTTTTCTTAGTGAGTCTGACTAAGGCTTTGTCAATTTTGTTTATCTTCTGAAAGAACCAGCTCTTAGTTTCACTGATTCTGTCTACTGTCTCCTTCTGCTGACTCTGGGCCTTGTTTGTTCTTCTTTTTCTAGTTCTGTTAGGTATAGTTTAACATTACTTACTTGAGACTTTTCTTGTTTGTTGAGTTTGGCCTTATTGCTATGAATTTCCCTCTTACAACTGCTTTTGCTGCATCCCAAAATGATTGGTACGTTGTATTTTCACTTTCATTTGTCTCCATATATTTTTTGACTTCTCTTTTGATTTCTTCATTGATCCAATGGTTGTTCAGTTGAATGCTGTTTTCTCTCCACATATTTGTGACTTCCCCAGCTTTCATCTTGTGGTTGATTTCTAATTTCATAGTACTGTGGTCAGAAAAGATACTTGATGTAGTTTCAGTCTTTGTAAATTTATTGAGGCTTGTCTTGTTTCCCAACATATGCTCTATCTTTGAGAATGTTCCATGTGCACTTGAGAAGAATGTGTATTCTGCTCTTTTTGGACGGAATGTTTTATATACATCTATTAAGTCCATCTGGTCTAGTTTTTCATTTAAGTCCACTAGTTCCTTGTTGACTTTCTGTCTGGATCATCTACCATTGATGTAAGTGGGTTGGTGAGGTCCCCTAGTATAACTGTGTTGCTGTTAATTTCTCCCTTTAGGTCTGGTAATAATTGCTTTATATATTTTGGTGATCCTGTGTTAGGTGCATATACATTCAAAAATGTTATGTCCTCTTGGTGGAATGTCCCTTTTATCATTTTATAGTGCCCTTGTTTGTCTCTTATTGCCTTTTTTATCTTGAAGTCTGCTATGTCTGATATAAGTATGGCAACACCTACTTTTGTGGGCCATTAGCTTAGAGTATCATCTTCCATCTCTTCACTTTAAGCCTGAGTTTGTCTTTAGAGCTGAGCTGAGATGTGTTTCCTGGAGGCAGCATATTGCTGGCTCTTGTTATTTTTGGTTTTTTTTTTTAAAGATTTTATTTTTTTCCTTTTTCTCCCCAAAGCCCCCCAGTACATAGCTGTGTATTCTCCATTGTGGGTCCTTCCAGTTGTGGCATGTGGGATGCTGCCTCATTGTGGCTTGATGAGCAGTGCCATGTCCGCGCCCAGGATTCAAACCAACAAAACACTGGGTCACCTGCAGTGGAGCACACGAACTTAACCACTCGGTCACAGGGCCAGCCCCATTGTTGGGTCTTGTTTTTTAATCCATCCAGCCACTCTACGTCTTTTCATTGGAGAATTGAATCCACTTACATTTAGAGTGATTATTGATATACGAGGGCTTAATACTGCCATTTTATCCTTGTATTTCAGTTGTTCTATATTTTCCTGTTTCTCTTCACTTGTACTTCTGATTTCCATTTCAATTTCGTGGTTTTCTAAGATGGTTTTCTCTTTATTTATGATTTGTATCTCTGCTCTTTCTTTTTAGTGGTTACCACGAGGTTTGTATAAAAGATCTCATAGATGACACAGTCCATTTTCTGATAGCCTCTTATCTCCATTAGCCTAGGCAGGTTCCATCCCTTTCTTCTTCCCTGTCTAATTTATTGTTGTTTTGTCTTGAGTTTGTGATTAAAATGAAGTGTTTACAGTTATTTTTGATGCTTTCCTTCCCTTTATCTTTCACGTTATAATTGTTTGTTAACCTGTTCTGATAGCTGAAATTTTCTGATTTTTGTCTGTTTATCTCCTTGCTCAAGCCTTTGTAAAATTTTACCTTTTTGTTTCAGGTATGAGTGGATCCTTGATCATTTCTTGAAAGGGAGGTCTAGTGGCAAAGAACTCACTCAGCTTTTGTTTATCTGGGAATGATTTTCTTTCTCCATTGTTAAGTGAAGGATAGTTTTGCTGGAGAGTATTCTTGGCTAGAACTTTCTGTCTTTCAACATTTTGAATATATCATTCCAATCTCTTCTAGCCAATAAGGTTTCTGCTGAGAAATGCACTGAAATCCTGATAGGGGTCCCTTTATAGATCACTGTCTTCTGCCTTGCTGCCCTTAATATTTTTTCTGTCATTGACTTTTGCCAGTTTTACTATTGTATGCCTTGAAAAAGGTCTTTTTGCATTGATGTAACTGCAAGTTCATCTACTGGCTTCATATACTTGCAAGTCCAGTTCCTTCCTCAGGTTTGGGAAGTTCTCAGTCATTATCTCTTTGAACAAGCTCTCTATTCCTTTCTCTCTCTCTTCTACCTCTGGAATTCCTATAATCCTTATGTTGCACTTCCTAATTGAGTCAGGTATTTCTCAAAGAATTTATTCAATTTTTTTTTAAGTCTTAGTTCTCTCTCCTCCTCTACCTGAAGCATTTCTATTTTTCTGCACCCTAAATTATGAATTCTGCCCTCCATAATGTTGGCTCTGTTTTTTATGGTTTCTAGATTGTTTTTTATCTCGTTCATTATGTTCTTCATCTCCAGAATTTCTGTTTGATTTTTTAAGTTTCAATCTCTTTTGTGAAGAATTCCTTTTGGTCATTAATTTTATTCATGAGTTCATTGAACTGAGTTTTCTTGTAACTCACTGAGTTTCTTTATGTCAACTATTTTGAATTCTCTGTCATTTAGATTATAAATTTCTGTGATTTCTTGATTGTTCCTGGAGACTTGTCATTTTCCTTCTGTTCTGGAGTGTTAATATAGTGCTTCATGGTGTTTAATGAACTGATCCTTTGCTGGCGCATAGAGATAGCATCAGGTCGCAGATTCCACCTGCCACGAGTAGGGCATGGGCAGGAGCTGTGTTTTCTGAACCCGTTACATCTACTGGAAGTTGTGCTGATAGGGCTTGCCTGTCTATGCCTGCTGGCTGCAGCTGCTTGGCAGGTCACACATGCACACATAGGTGCTCTGGTGCGGATCCAGTACCTTGGCTGGGGACTGGTCAATCTGCTGCCCTAGGTGGGAGGAGAAGGGTGCTTTCTTTTGTGGGTGCAGGCCTGCTCTGATCTCATGGGTGGTTCACCTGGGCTGCTGTGTGTGGTGGGGGCGCCCATGTGGTGGCTGAGCTGCGCCACTCAGTGTGAAGCATCCCCCAGGGCCAGGCTGCAACTCCAAAAGTGAAAACATTCGTGCACAGGCCTGCCTACTCCCCCACCTCCTCTTACAGTCACATACCAGCTGCTGCATGAGGACCCATGACCTAGATCACTGCCATTGGGTAGTGACCACTCACCTCCTTCCACTGCTTCCCAGGAATCGAGTACCCTCACCTCCAGATCTTTGGCTGTGTGGATCTCTCAGGCACCCTATTGTCCTTTACTGGGAGTCCTCTGTTGGTTAATGAAAGTCTGTTTGGTTGTAACTTAGTGGGGAGAGACTAAGGGAACAACTCACTCTGCCATAATGCTGACATCACTCTAAACTTTTTTTTATAAGTAGAAAAAGTACATTCTAAAATAACAATAAAAACTACATATAGCAAATAGATAAACCAGTAACGTAGTTGTTTATTATCATTATCAAGTATTATGCACTGTAAATAACTGTATATGCTATACTTTTATACAACTGGCAGCCCAGGAGGTTTGTTTACACCAGCCTCACTACAACCACAGGAGTGATGCATTATACTACAACATTATCAGGGTGCCAGCATCACTAGGCAATAGGAATTTTTCACCTCCATTACAATCTCATGGGACCATGGTAATATATGCAGTCTGTCATTGACCAAAACATCATTATACAACACATGACTGTAACAAAAAAATCACCCATAAAGAAGAGACAAGGGCCAAGTGGCTTCCTAGTTAATACTATCACACTGAAGGAAGAGTTAACAATCCTTCATAAACTCTCTAATATAATAAAAAATGAAGGTATATTTCTAACTAATTATATTATGTTATCACCCTGATACCAAAATCAGATAGATATGAAAAGAAAACAAAACCAAAGACCAATATCACTCATGAATATAGAGACAAAAATCCTCAACAAAAAATTAGCAAACTGAATAACCCAGAAACATATAAAACGAATTATACTCCATGACCAAGTGAAACTTATCAGAGGAATGCAAGGTTGATTTAATATCTGAAACTAATCAAAATAATACATCATGTTAATAGAATAAAGAATAAAAACCATACGATCATCTCAAAAGATGTAGAAAAAGCATTTGACAAAATTCAACTTCCAACTTAGAAATGTGTTGAAAGAATATGCTAAATAACTTTTCCTGATATAAACAATCAATAAAAACTAGAAAGGAACTTCCTCAAGCTGATAAAGGCAATTACAAAAAATCCACAACTAAAAATTATACTTAATGGTTAATGACTAAATGCCTTCCTCCTAAGATCAGAATATAAGGATGCCCACTCTCATAATATCTATTCAACATTAAACTACAGGTTTTAGCCAGGGCAATTAAGCAAGGAAAACAAATAAAAGGGATCAGATTGGAAAGGAAGAAGTAAAACTACCTCTATTCACTGATGATATAATCATGTATATAAGAAATCCACTAAAAACTTGGAAATAATGAGAGTTCAGCTAAGTTGCAGGACACAACATCAATATACAAAGTTCAATTGTTTTTCTACACACGAGTAATGAATAATATGGAAATGAAATGAGAAAACAATTCCATTCACAAAACAATCAAAAAATATTAAACATTTTGTAATAAATTAAACAAAAGTAAACAGTCTGAAGATGTAAAAAATATTGTTCAAAGAAAGTAAAGAACCCTAAATAAACTAAAAGACATCCCAAGAGAGTAAAGCCCTAAACCTGATGGCTTCAATGGTGAATTCTACCAAACATTTAAAGAAGAACTAACACCAACCCTTCTCCAACTTTTCCACAAAAATCCTAACTCATTCTGAAAGGCCAGCACTACCCTGATATCAAAGCCAGACAAAGACACTACAAGAAACTACAGACCAATATCTCTTATGACCACACACGCAGAAAATTTCAACAAAATACTAGCAAACCAAATTCAGCAGCATATTAAAAAGATTAAACACCACAGACAAGTGGGATTTATTAGGGAAATACAAGGATGATTCAACATACAAAAATCATTCAATCTAATACACCACATTAACAGAATGAAGGGGAAAAAACACATGATCATCTCAATTGATGCAAAAAAGCATTTGACAAAATTCAACAAGCTTTCTTGATTAAAAAACACTCAAAAAACTAGAAATAGAAAATTATTACCTCAACATAATTAAAGCCATATATGAAAAACCCAAAGTGAACATAAGATTCAATGGTGAAAGACTGAAAGCTTTTCCTCTAAGATCAGGAATAAGACAAAGGTGCCCACTTCCAGCTCATCTATTCAACACAGTACTGGAAGTTCTAGCCAGAGCAATTAGTCAAGAAAAAGAAATGAAAGAGATCCAAATTGAAAAGGAACAAGTAAAATTACCTCTGTTCACTGATGATATGATCTTTTATATAGAGAATTCTAAATACTCCACAACAAAAAAACTGTTAGTAAAATGACTTCAGCAAAGTAACAGGCTACCAAGTCAACACACAATCATCAGTTTCATGTCCATACAGGAACAATGAACAACCTGGAAAATAAATTTAAAAAGCAATTCTATTTACAATAGCTTCAAAAAGAACAGAATAGTTAGATTTAACTTCACCAAGGCAGTAAAAGATTTGCACATTCAAAACTACAAAATAGTGTTGAATGAAATTAAGGAAGTAAATGGAAATACATCCCCTGTTCATGGATTGGAAGACTTAATATTGTTAATACATCAAGACTACCCAAAGTGATCTACAGACTCAATGCAAGCCCTATTAAAAACCCAATGATGTCTTTTGCAGAAATAGAAAACCTCTTCCTAAAAGTTATATGGAACTAAAGGGACCTCAAATACCTAAGAAAATTTTGAAAAAGAACAAGCTAGTGGACTCACACTTCCTGATTTCAAAACTTACTACAAAGCTACAGTAATCAAAACACCATGGTACTGGCATATAGACCAACTGAATACAATAGAGAGCCAAGAAATAAATCCACACATATAAAGTCAAATGATTTTTGACAAGGGTGCCAAGATCCTACAACAGGGAAAGGACAGTCTTTGCAACAAACAGTGCTAGGAAAATGATATCCATATGCAAAAAATGAAGTTGAACTCTTACTTAACACCGTATACAAAAGTTGACTCAAAATGGATGAAAGTCCTCAACGTAAGACTGAAAACTATAAAATTCTTAGAAAAAAAATTAGGGCAAAAGCTTCATGATGTTGGACTTGGCAATGATTTCTTGCATATGACACAAAAGACACAAGCAACCAAAGAAAATATAGAGAAACTGGACTTCATGAAAGTTAAAAATCTGTGTGCATCTATAGTATCGATAGATATTATCAAGAGAGAAAGAAGGCAACACACAGAATGGGAGAAACTATTTGCCAATCGTATATCTGATAACGGATTAATATCCACAACATAGAGAGAACTCTTAAAACTCAACAACAAAAAACAAACCACCTGATTCAAAAATGAGCAAAGGACTTGAATAGACATTTCTCCAAAGATGACAAACGGCCAATAGGGACATGAAAAGATGCTCAACATCAGTAATCACTGGGAAATGCAAATCAAAACCACAATAAGACACCACCTCACACCCATTAGGATGGCTACTACCAAAAAAGAAAAAGAAAAGAAGCTTGGTAAGGATGTGGAGGAACTGTGAAATGTGCTCAGCCGATAGAACTGTAAAATGGGACAGCTGCTGTGGAAAACAGTATGATTCCTCAAAAAATTAAAAGTAGAATTACCATATGATCCAGTTAATTCTACTTCCGGGTATATATCCAAAATAAGTGAAAGCAGAGTCTAGAAGAGATATTTGTACACCCGTGTTCACAGCAGCATATCCACAATAGCTAAAACACGGAAGCAACCCAAGTGTCCATCAATGGATGAATGGATAAACAAAATGTGGTACAGTAGTACCCCCTTATCCACAGTTTCACTGACCCTGGTTTCAGTTACCCGTGATCAACCGTTTAAAAATTTTAAATGAAGGGCCATCCTTACAGCTAAGTGGTTAAGTTCACATGCTCCGCTTCATCGGCCCAGGGTTCACTGGTTCGGATCCTGGGCGTGGACCTACACAACACTCATCAAGCCATGCTGTGGTGGCATTGACATAGAAGAACTAGAAGGACCTACAACTAGGATATACAACTATGTACTGGGACTTTGGGGAGAAAAAAGATAAAAAAGAGGAAGATTGGCAACAGATGTTAACTCAGGGCCAATCTTCCTCACAATAAAAAGTACAAAAATATTAAATGCAAAATTCCAGAAATAAATAAATCATCAATTTTAAATTCCATGCCTTTTTGAGTAGTGTGACAGAATCCCTTGCCATCCTACTTCATCCCAGGTGAGATGTGAAAATCCCTTTGTCCAGCATACCCACACTGTATACATGACCTGTCTGTTAGTCACTTAGTAGCTTCTCAGTTATCAGATGAGCTGTCACAGTATCACAGTGCTTATGTTCCAGTAACCCTTATTTTACTTAACAATGGCACCAAGGCACAAGAGTAGTGATGCTGCCAACTTGGATATGCCAAAGAGAAGCTGTAAAGTGATTCCTTTAAGTAAAAAGGTGAAAGTTCTCAGCTTACTAAAAAAAGAAGAAAAATAGTATGCTGAGGTTGCTAAGATCTATGGTCACTGTTATTATAGCATATTATTATTATAGTTATATTTTATTATTAGTTACTGTTGCTAATCTCTTACAGTGCCTAATTCACAAATTAAACTTTATCACAGATATGTATGAATAAGAAAAAATAGTATATACAGGGCTCAGTACTATCCAAGGTTTCAGGCATCCACTGGGGGTCTTGGAATGTATCCTCTGTGAATAAAGGGGGACTACTGTATATACATACAATCAAATATTATTTAGCCTTATAAAGGAAGGAAATTCTGACATGCCACAACATGGATGAACCTTGAGAACATTATGCTAAGTAAAATAAGCCAGACAGAAAAAGACAAATACTATATGATTCCCCTTTTATGAGGTACCTAAAGTAGTCAAAATCATAGAGACAGAAAGTAGACTAGTGGTTGCAAGGGGCCGGACGGAGGACAGAATAGGGAGATGTTGTTTAATAGGTATGGAGTTTCAGTTTTGCAAGATGAAAAGAATTCTGGAAATGGATGATAGTGATGGTTGCACAACAATATGAATGTACTTAACACCACCGAACAATACACTTACTGTTTAAAATGGTAAATTTTATGTTACATGTAATTTTATTACCACAATAAAAAATATTGAAAAAAAAATTAAGATACTAAACAGATCTAAAGATTCTACATAATCTCTATCAAAATCTCAACTGCAGGAGGTGACATCAGCAACATGGCGGCGTGAGCTCACCCAGGACTCTCTCCCCTCCAAATTACAACCAAAAAGAACACCTGCCTTCCAACCGAAAAAAAAAATCCTAATAACAGAAATCGGCAAAGACCCACAGCAGCCAAATGACAGAGGTCAGAGAGGCTGGAGCCACCCTTGGAGGAGCTCGAACGGGATAAGAGAGAACTTTGTTCCCTCCCCTAGAGACTGGGATCGCTGCCGTGGGTGAGGGAAGGAGCGGGAGATGGGCCACACATCCGGGGATCATCCAGGACTCCAACAGCCGGTGCACTGGAAACCCTCTAACAGGGGAAAGCTTTCGCGTGGAGGAACCCAAGCAAGCCAGGGTCCCGGGAGACCAGAAAGCGAGAGCTGATCCAATCCACGTCAGCATGAGTGAAAGTGCCCCCACCCCCAACCCATGCTGCCTGCCGCCATGGCAGTTGAAGGCAGAGGGCTCAGAATGCAAGGCACCTAGTGGAGACAGGCTATAACTGCAAGTAAATAATAGCATCATGCACAAAGACAGTTCCTCTACCATCCAGCAATTTATAAACGCTCCAGTCCAAAAGGAAAACAATAAAAATACAGAAGTACGTCCTGAGGGCTTGGAAATGGGTAAACTAAGTGAAGCTGAGTTCAAAATAGCTATCATCAAAATATTCAATGAGGTAAAGGGAAATATAGAGAAACAAGTCAACAAGTTCTGGAGTTAATTCACAAAAGAGATTGAAATTATAAAGAAGAATCAATTAGAAATACTAGAGATGAAAAATATAATGGGTCAGATAAAACAGAATACAGATTCCCTGAATGATCATGTAGACACCACAGAGGAGTGAATTAGCATAATCGAAGATAGACAGGTTGAATGGCTCCAGACAGAGGAAGAAAGAGAACTAAGAATTAAAAAACTGAAGAAAACCTCTGAGAAATAGCTGACTCAATGAGAAAATGCAACTTAAGAATCATCAGAATTCCTGTGGGCATGGAAAAGGAAAATGGAGCAGAAAGTGTGCTCAACGAAGTAATAGAAGAGAACTTCCCAAATCTAGGGATTGAGAGAAATGTGTGTGGAGGAAGCTTTCAGATCTCCTAGATTTGTCAATGTAAAAAGACCTACTGCAAGGCATATAGTAGTAAAAATGGCAAAAATGAATGACAAAGAAAGAATACTCAGGGCAGCAAGGCAGAAGAAAATAACCTACAAAGGAACCCCCATCAGACTTTCAGTGGATTTCTCTACAGAAACCTTACAAGCTAGGAGAGACTGGAGTGACATATTCAAAACTTTAAAGGATAAAAATCTTCAGCCAAGAATACTCTATCCAGCAAAAATATCCTTCAGATATGAGGGAGAAATTAAATCTTTTCCAGATAAACAAAAGCTAAGGGACATTGTAGTCACAAGAACTCCACTACAAGAAATCCTCAAGAAGGCTCTCATACCTGAAAAAAGAGAAAAAGGGAGTAAGGGGTCACAAAACACAGAGTAGGGAGACAAATAGATAGAATCTGAATAGGATAGCAAATATTCAACTCTAGCATTAGGATAAAGGGAAAGAAATCACCAAAGCAAAGACAATCTTATCACTCTAACCACAAACTCACAACACAAGTTGGAATAAGAGATGAAAATAATAATTTAGGAGGGGAGGAAGAAAGGGACTGAAACAGTCTAGGCTAAGGAAATAAGACACCACCCAAAAATGGACTATGTTATACACGAGATTCTGAATATAAACTTCAGGGTAGCCACTAAACTAAAAAACAGAACAGAGACACAAAACATAAATAAGGAAAAACCTAAGAAACCCAGCATAAGAAATTGCATAAGTCAGTGGGTAGGCTAAAACACACAGGACGAGAAACAAAGGAAACACAGGAAAACCAGAAAACAAGCAACAGAATGACAACATTAAGCCCTCATGCATCAATACTCACCCTCAAAGTAAAAGGATTGAACTCTCCAATAAAAAGACACAGAGTGGCACAATGGATTAAAGAACAAGATCCAACAATTGGTTGCCTCCAAGAAACACACCTCAGCTCCAAGGACAAAGACAGGCTCAGAGTGAAGGGGTAGAAGACAATACTCCAAGCTAATAGCAAACAAAAGAAAGCAGGTGTCACAATACTTATATGAGACAAAACAGACTTCAAGATAAGGCAGGTAAAGAGAGACATAGAGGGCCAATACAAAATGATCAAAGGGACACTTCATCAAGAAGAAATAATGCTTATAAATATCTATGCACCCAACACAGGAGCACCAAAGTTCATAAAGCAACTATTAACAAACCTAAAAGAAGATATCAAAAATAACACAATAATAGTAGGGGACCTCAACACCCCACTCACATCAATGGACAGATCATCCAGACAGAAAATCAACAAAGAAACAGTGGAGCTAAATGAAAAGCTAAAACACTTGGACTTAATAGACATATATAGAACACGCCATCCAAAAACAGCAGAATACACATTCCTTTCAAGCGCGCCTGGAACATTCTCAAGGATAGACCATATGTAGGGAAACAAGGCAAGCCTCCACAAATTTAATAAAATTGAAATAATAACAAGGATCTTCTCCAATCATAATGCTATAAAGCTAGAAATTAATTACAAGAAAAAAGCTGAGAAAGGCACAAGGATGTGGAGACTAAACAATATGATATTGAACAAGCAATGGATCACTGAAGAAATTAAAGAAGAAATCAAAAAATACCTGGAGACAAATGAAAATGATAACATGCCATACCAAATCATACGGGATGCAGCAAAAGTGGTATTAAGAGGAAAGTTCATCACAATTCAGGCACATCTTAACAAACAAGAAAAATCCCAAATCAGCAATATTAAAATACACCTAAGTGAATTAGAGAAAGAAGAACAAACAAAGCCCAAAGTCAGCAGAAGGATAGAAATAATAAAAAGTAGAGCAGATATAAATGCTATAGAAACAAAAAAGGCAGTAGAAAGGATCAATGAAACAAAGAACTGGTTCTTTGAGAAGATAAATAAAATTGACAAACCCCTAGCCAGACTTAAAAAGAGAGAAAGCTCAAATAAACAAAATCAGAAGTGAAAGAGGAGTAATAACAACAGACTCTCCAGAAATACAACAGATTATAAGAGAATACTACAAAAAGCTATATGCCAGCAAAATGGATAACCTAGAGGAAATGTATAAATTCTTGGATTCCTACAATCTCCCAAAGCTCACTCAAGAAGAAGCAGACAATTTGAACAGACCAATAACAAGGAAAGAGATTGAAACAGCAATCAAAAGCATCCCAAAGAATAAAACCCCAGGACCAGATGGCTTTCCTGGGGAATTTTACCAAACTTTGAGTGAGGATTTACTACCTATCCTTTCCAAGCTATTCCAAAAAATTAGGGAGGATGGAACACTTCCTAACACATTCTACGAGGTCAACATCACACTGACACCAAAGCCTGACAGGGACAGCATGAAAAAGGAGAACTACAGGCCAATATCGCTGATGAACATAGATGCAAAAATTCTCAACAAAATTTTGGCAACCCGAATACAGCAATTCATCAAAAGAATCATACATCAGGATCAGGTGGGATTCATACCAGGGACACAGGGATGGTTCAACATCCGCAAATCAATCAACGTGATACACCACATCAACAAACTGAGGAATAAAAACCACATGATCATCTCAATAGATGCAGAGAAAGCATTTGACAAGATCCAACAGCCATTTATGATAAAAATGCTGAACAAAATGGCCATAGAAGGGAACTACCTCAACATAATAAAGGCCATATATGACAAAGCCACAGCCAACATCATACTCAATGGGCAAAAACTGAACGCCATCCCCCTGAAAACAGGAACGAGACAAGGATGCCCTCTATCACCATTCTTGTTTAACATAGTACTGGAGGTCCTGGCCAGAGCAATCAGGCAAGAAAAAGGAATAAAAGGAATCCAAATAGGGAGGGAAGAAGTGAAACTCTCGCTGTTTGCAGACGACATGATCTTACATATAGAAAACCCCAAAGAATCCATTGGAAAACTTTTAGAAGTAATCAACAACTACAGCAAAGTTGCAGGGTATAAAATCAATTTACATAAATCAGTAGCATTTCTATACTCTAATAACGAACTAATAGAAAAAGAACTCAAGAACACAATACCATTCATATCTCAACAAAAAAGAATAAAATACCTCGGGGGTGAATTTCACTAAGGAAGTGAAAGATCTACACAATGGAAATTACAAGGTTTTTCTGAAAGAAATGGATGACAACATAAAGAGATGGAAAGACATTCCATGTACATGGATTAGAAGTATAAACATAGTTAAAATGTCCATTCTACCTAAAGCAATCTACAGATTCAACACCATCCCAATCAGAATCCCAATGACGTTCTTTACAGAATTAGAACAAAGAATCCTAAAATTCATATGGGGCAACAAAAGACCCCGAATTTCTAAAGCAATCCTGAGAAAAAAGAACAAAACGGGAGGCATCACAATCCCTGACTTCAAAACATACTACAAAGCTACAGTAATCAAAACAGCATGGTACTGGTACAAAAACAGGTGCACAGATCAATGGAACAGAATTGAAAGCCCAGAAATAAAACCACACATCTATGGACAGCTTATCTTTGAAAAAGGAGCTGAGGGCATACAATGGAGAAAAGAAAGTCTTTTCAACAAACGGTGCTGGGAAAACTGGAAAGCCACATGTAAAAGAATGAAAATTGACCATTCTTTTTCACCATTCACCAAAATAAACTCAAAATGGATCAAAGACCTAAAGCTGAGACCTGAAACCATAAGGCTTCTGGAAGAAAACGTAGGCAGTACACTCTTTGACATCAGTATTAAAAGGATCTTTTTGGACACCATGCCTTCTCAAGAAGGGAAACAATAGAAAGAATAAACAAATGGGACTTCATCAGACTAAAGAGCCTCTTTAAGGCAAGGGAAAACAGGATTGAAACAAAAAAACAACCCACTAACTGGGAAAAAATATTTGCAAATAATACATCCGACAAAGGCTTCATATCCATAATATATAAAGAACTCACACAACTTAACAACAAAAAATTAAACAACCCAATCAAAAAATGGGCAGGAGACATGAAAAGACATTTCTCCAAAGAAGATAGACAGATGGCCAATAGGCACATGAAAAGATGTTCATCAATGCTGTGCATCAGGGAAATGCAAATCAAAACTACACTAAGATATCACCTTACACCCATTAGAATGACAAAAATAACTAAAACAAATAGTAACAAATGTTGGACAGGTTGTGGAGAAAAAGGAACCCTCATACACGGCTGCTGGGAATGCAAACTGGTGCAGCCACTATGGAAAACAGTATGGAGATTCCTCAAAAAATTAAAAATAGAACTACCATACGATGCAGCTATCCCACTACTGGGTATTTATCCAAAGAGCTTGAAGTCAGCAATTCCAAAAGTCCCATGCACCCCAATGTTCATTGCAGCATTATTTACAATAGCCAAGACGTGGAAGCAACCTAAGTGCCCATCAACAGATGAATGGATAAAGAAGATGTGGTATATACATACAATGGAATACTACTCAGCCGTAAAAAAGAACAAAATCATCCCATTTGCAACAACGTGGATGGACCTTGAGGGAATTACATTAAGTGAAATAAGCCAGATAGAGAAGGACAATCTCTGTATGACTCCGCTCATATGAGGAATTTAAACATGTGGACAAAGAGAACAGATTAGTGGCTACCAGGGTAAAGGTGGGGTGGGGGGTGGGCACAAAGGGTGAAGGGTTGCACCTACAACACGACTGACAGACAATAATGTACAACTGAAATTTCACAAGATTGTAACCTACCATTAACTCAATAAAAAATTTAAAAAAAAGAAAATCTCAACTGCAATTTTGTAGACATTGACAAGCTGATCCTAAAATTCACATGAAAGTGCAAAGGACCTAGAATAGCCAAAACGACCCTGGAAAAGAAAATTTGAAGAACTCATACTTTCCAATTTCAAAACTTACTACAGCACTACAACAATCAAGTGCCACCAGCACTTGGAGCAGAACAGAGAATCCCAGAAACAGAACCACACAAACACACCCAAATAATTTTCACAAAGGTGTAAAAGCAATTCAATAGAGGAAAAATAATCTTGCCAACAAGACACCCAAAGGCAAAAAAAAAAAAAAAAAAAAAAAGACCTTTAATCTAAGTCTCACATCTTACCCAAAAATTAACTCAAAATGGATCATGAAACTTAAATGTAAAATTATAAAACTTTTACAAAAAAAAAACAAAAACGCAAACAGAAAGAAATCTTTACCATCTAAGTCTAGGAAAAGAGACCCCAGATTTGACACTGAAAGCATGATCCATAAAGAAAAACTGATAAATTGGACTTGATCAAAATTTAAACTTTTGCTCTGTGAAAGGCCCTACTAAAAGACTGAAAAGACAAGCTTTAAACTGACAGAAAATATTTGCAAACCACACATCTGACAAAGAATTAGTGTTTAGGATACATAAAGAATTGTCAAAACTCAGTAGTAATAAAACCTCCAATTAGAAAATGTGCAAAAGACATCAATAGATGTTTCACCAAAGAAGATTTACAGATGGTAAATAAACACATGAAAAGATGTTAAACATCATTATTGTTAGAGAAATGTAAATTAAAACCCTAATGATGCATCATTAACACACCTATCAGAATGGCATAAACAAGTCACAAGATCAAATGCTGGTGAAGATGTGAAGAAACCAGATTCTTTTTTTTTTTTCTCTTCTTCTTCTTCTCCCCAAAGCCCCCCAGTACATAGCTGTATATTCTAGACATAGGTCCCTCTGGCTGTGCTATGTGCAACACTGCCTCAGCAAGACCTGATGAGCGTTGCCATGTCCACACTCAGGATCCAAACTGGCAGAAACCCTGGGCATTCGAAGCAGAGCGCGTGAACTTAACCACTCAGCCCAGGGCTGGCCCCAGAAACCAGCTTCTTAATACATTACTGATATGAATGTAAAATGATACAGTCTCTCTGAAACCAGATGGGCAGTTTCTTACAAAACTAAACTTATAACTACCATAAAACCCAACAATAACATTCCTGGGCAATTATCACAAATAAAAAAGACTGTTCACCCAAAAACCTGCACGCTAATGTTTATAGCAGCTCTATTTATAATAACTTAGATGTCCTCCAATGAGTGAATAAACTGTGCTACACTCATACCATGGAACACTACCCAGCAATAAAAACAAATGTACTATTTATACATGCAACAACCTGGATAAATCTCCCAAGAATTATGCTGATTTTTAAAAGTCAACCTCAAAAGTTTACGTATTATATGATTCCATTTATACAACATTCTTAAAATGATATATAAATGAAGAAAAGATAAAGTGCTGCCAGTAGCTAAGGAGGGAGTACAGGCAGGAGGGAACCAGGAGTACAGGCAGGAGGGAACCAGGTCTGGCTATAAAAGGGCACCATAAGAGTTCCTTGTGATGATGGAAGTGTTCTGTAAATGACTGTATCCAATGTCCTCTATCTGGGTTGTGCTATTGTACCATAGTTTTGCAAGATGTTAGCATTGTGAGAAACTGGGTAGAGGGTACACAAGACGTCTCTATATCATTTTTTACAATTCTACCATGGGAACCAACAATTATCTCTAAACAAAAAGTTTAATTTTTAAAAATGATACTATAAAAGTATATTTATTAACATGGAAAAAATATTTATGATATATTGTTAATTTTAAAAACAGGTTATAGAACAATATGTACAATACAGGCATACCTCAAAGATATTTCAGGCTCAATTCCAGACCACTACAATAAAGCAAATATGACAATAAAGCAAGTCACAAGAATTTTTTGATTTCCTAGTGCATATGAAAGTTATGTTTACACTACACTATGGTCTATCACGCATGCAATAGCATTATGTCTAAAACAATGTACATACCTTAATTAAAAAATACTTTAATTCTAAAAAACTCTAACCATCATCTGAGCCTTCAGGGAGTCATAATCTTTTTGCTGGTGGAGGCTCTTGTAAAAAATGCAATATCTGCGAGTGCAATAAAACAAGGTATGCCTGTATAGTACCATTTTGGTGTGTGTTGTGTGTATATTTTTTCTGAGTGTGTGTCTATACATAGACAGATCTAAATATGCATTCAGGAAGTCTTTCTATCTCTGGATGAATAAGATTTTAGGTGATTTCAATTTTTGCCTATATTTGCTGTATTCTTATTTATCAATATTATGCATGCGTGACTCTTCTAATGAGAGGAAGTGAGATTATTCTTAATTTTTAAAATGTGCTTTCTATGAAACATTGACTCAAAAGCAATACTTTGAACACATTGGTTATGCAACAATTAGAAATTAAAACAAGTTACATCTCTTCTGAAGAAAAGAAGAATGAGTTGAATAATCCAGGTTCTATGGAAGACAAATAAATTTTGAAAGAAATTATTATTTTAACTAACGACTTACATAATAGGTTGTGCTGGCTGGTGGGTGACAGGAGCACTAACATAAGATGTAGGCTGTACTCCCATCATTCCTGAACCATCTTAAAAGAAAATAAACGCATTTATTTCAGAGTATCCATTTAAGAACATTTTAATCCCTAAAGGAAATGTCACATACTAAAAATGTCACCTAAGGAAACAAATCCATATTTCCTTCTGGGCTAGGAGTGAGCAAATAACAATGCAAGAAAACACAAAATAGTTATGTCTTAAATCTAGATAAAAAGGAAATAACTATAAAATATAATTGAGTTTTTAAAAGGCCACCTATTAAATCAATAAATATATAGTATTTGAATTAAATAAAGCTGTGCTTTTCTCATTATACATTTTTACTTGTACAAAGACCAATTTTCCTGACTAAGCACTGGAAAAAAATGTTTACCCTGTAGATAACTTACAGTAAGCAAGACTGGGATCCAAAGTATTCCTGGCCCCATAAAAGTAGTATGCATCATCATAAGGAGTTCTATAGTTAGTAGCCAAAGGTGGTAGAAGGGGAGGTGGAGGCAAAGGCGCAATCCTGCATCAAAAGAAAATTGGAAAATTCTTCTCATCTTTCATTGCAAACTTTTTTAAATCAAGATATTATCCTTTTGCAAAAATGTTACCAAAAATCTAATTGCTGCTTTAGAAAAAGCCACCATCTTGCTTCAACCTTTTATCAATAATTATGACTAAAAGCAAAAACCAGTATAAAATTTCAGAATTTAAGGTATAACACGTAAGACAAAAACTTCAGATAATATTCAATCAATTAATATCTAAGTAGTTACCCTGTGCCAGTATTGAACAAACATGGTCCCTGTGCCTCAGGAATAATACAGAAACAAACAGATAATTATAGCAAAGTATACTAAATGAAACAATACAAGTAGATGCAGGGTGCTGTAGGAACATGGAGCATGGACATTTAAGTCACATAGGGAAGAAGACGAAAGCGTGAGGAAGGCTTTCCAGAAAAGGCAATGCTTCAGCCATGTTGATAAAGTGAGTTACTCACAGAGATGAAGGATTGTACAGGAAGAAAGAACAAAGAGATGCAAAATGGAATTACTAATAGTTCCATTTGACGGGGGGAAAGGGTGCATTTTTTAACTTTAAAAATGTATTGTTCTTTCAAAGGAAGTCAACCAATGTGAAACAGAAACCATAATATGAAACAGAAACCACTTAAATATCAACAGTAAAGTCTTGACATATTTTTAGCATTTCATAAAGTTAAAACTTCTGAAAACCTCTGTTTTAGCACTTCATTACTGATTAGGAAATATCTCTGTATTTTCACCAAGGCACTATTTTCCAATAGCAAAAATAGAAAAGGCAAATTCCTTTAGGTGAACAGAAAGAGAATGGGAGCATCTTAGAATATTTTCACTTCTGTGTATCTTAACAGGTTCTCCCTTTGTATAATTCAAAATAATTCTGAAGAGCTAAGAAGGCATTAAAGTTTTCTTCAGTTGTGAACATTTTCCACATTTACTAGTCACTCAGTGTGTCTAACCTTGCTATTCTCACTCCATAGACATCAACAAAGTAGTGAAAAACTGCTATGAAAGAGAACTGTCAAATCATTAAATCTTAAATTTTTATGGAAATTTGTGTAAGATTCAATCCTCATGACAACCCTATAATTGTAGATAAGAAAAAAGTATCACTATTCCACTTTTACAAATGAGAAAATTTAAGTTCAATAACAGTGTGGTTTACCCAAAATCCAGACAGTGAAGCCAACTGTTTTAATCCCTAAACCAATGCTGTGACCATCATGCCATATCTGTAATTCTAATCCCACCTCGTCTTTTGAGTCATGAGGATCAAACAAACAAAACATCTGATAAATATAGTAAACAATTCTATAATTTGTTAGTAGTAATAAAAAGGTAAGACCAAGTTCTACTGAAAGAAGAAAGTATAGCCCAGAAAATATCAATGTTAAAAAAGAAAAATATCTGATTAAATACACTCCCATAATTAGTACATTAACAGTAAGCAAAAAAATCAGCTCAAGTCCTCTGAGAGAAGAAAGCATAGCCCAGGAAAAAACAACGTAAACGACAGGATTTTCTTTATGTATAGTCTAGTATATCACGATGCCTTTTACCTATAGTGATCAAATTTTACCTAAGTTACAAGCTTTATAATCTCAATGACTTTTCATTTCAGGAATGAGAGTTGCATAGCCCATGAGTAATCAGAGAGAACGAGTTGAACAAAACAGAAAGTAAAATAGAGTAATATATACAAAAGAGCCACATTAGAAACATTTTCTGCATAAACTGAAGGAAGCGTTCAATGTTTGCCAAGTGGAAATTACCAAATTGAGAAAAAGTATACCTTTTATATGTTAAAAGATATTTTTAAAAAGACATTAAAAAATATGACCTAAAACTAAATTCTAAATGTACTTATTCATTCTAAAAATACTAAAGCATCTTCAAACAATAAAAGAATGTTATAAACATTTCCCTTGTTTTTACAATGAGAGAAAAGATCAACAATGAAAACAAATTTCAAGACAAAGTATTTAACAAAAGCCATTAATTGTACAAAAATCTCTGAAGGATAACGTTATTTGCTTTAGCAAATCCTTCTAAACATAAAATATAATGATACCTTACCTAGTTCCCAAACACAAAACATTTTAAACAAGCACCTGGGAGGCACCATTTCACCAAGGGTGCTGCTGAGTCCGTTGTGCAGATCTTCCCTTTGTGATGGGATGGCCTGAACTGATGGGATGGGTGGGACAGATGGGGCAGATAACGGAGGCAGAGGCGTCTGGAAAGCTACTCTGGGTCTTTCAGGGGGCAGCGTTTCTTCAAAGTGTCTTGGCGCCACACCAAACTGCTTTAGTCTATCAGGCTAAAATAAAGAAAAAAAAATCTGTTTGTTATATACAATCATAAATTTAAAGGTGGAAAGGACCTCAAAAGACCCTCTATCCCAGACTGCCAGCAGGCACCTAAGTTGGTCACAGAATAAAAGAATTTTACAGTTCTACAAAAGACTTTGAAGATCTAATTCTTATTTTATAAATGGAGTAATCAAGGCTCTCTGACAGCACATAAATCACCTCAAGTCTCACCATTAATAAATAATCAAGCAAAGGCTAGAGCCAGATATTAATCTTAAATATAAAACTCTCTATTACACTAGAACACTATGCTGCTTCTCTATCCAATTGCCATTTCTGACATCAAAGTATTCTCTATAGAGTCAACAAACATCTTCTGTAAAGAGCCAGACAGTAAATGTATCAGGCTTTGCAGGCCATATGGTCTCTTCACAACTACTTGCAGCCATAGTGCTTAAGTAGCCCAAATCCATATGTAAATAAATTAGAGAGAGTGTGCTGCAATAAAACTGTATTTACAAAAATATGGATTTGATGATAGGCTACAGTTTGCTAACCCCCACTCAAGAACATCATTTATGTGTCCTTTTCTAAGATTTGCACAACAAAAGTAAACCCAACCAAAAGTAATGGTCTATTGTCTCTAATATTTTTATTTATTCTCATAAAGCAACTGGACACTGTAAAGCTTGTTTCATTCAAATATAAATAAGAAGGTCTGTCAAACACTAATGTAACTATAAATCCAAAGTTTAACGTGCTACCATATTGCATTAAAGAGTTCAAAATTTTTAAAGTTTAAGTTTTTGATTGTGAAAACTATTTCAAAGGTATCAATCGACAGAAGAAAAGATATTTAGCTTTGGAATTTATCCTCTTTTGTCCATGATGTCTACCTTCCCCAGGAATTTCTAAGATTAATCTAAAAGTTTTATTCTATGAGCAGTCAAGAAGCACACTGAGAGTGATGCTGGTGCTGTATTAAACTTTTTAAAACAGATAACCTATAGGGCCTATAATTAGCATAAGTAAAAGTAAATCAAAAGCTGCCTACAGTTGAATAATTTTTAAGTTGTCATATTCTTTTTAAGAATGAATTTTTAATGAAATTAATTAGTTTATTAATTATGATTCAAAGATGAAACAAAAACTTGCCTTAGCAAATAAATTCTCCATATCCAACTACAGAAAAAGCACATTTTGAGAAGAACAGTAAATTATTACCTCCTCTTTACTTAACTGCGATGATGTAATTCATTCCACTTGATGAGAATTGCAAAATTAAAGCAAAAATAAGGTTCTCTCTCTAGTTTTGCATTAAATAAAAATTACTAAAATGCTTACAAACTTCAGTTTCTTTGCAAATCACTCTAATATCAAAAAAGTGGTCAAGAAAAATATTAACCTCTATTGTAACTTAACCTGAGATAACTTTCCCAGGGAATAGTGCACGTGAACAAAGTAGAAAGGATTAATTCAAAATAAACTAAAAAAATGATGTACACATGAAAAAGTAAAAATTATCAGGGAAATAAATAAGAGTTAGGACTTACGTTTTATGACAACTCAGTTTAGTTTATGACTGTTCAAATTGGTCTACTCTTAAATTTCCCCCAATGTTTTCTATCTCCACCTGCTACCACATTTGAGACTTCTTTGAACTAAAGATTAAACATCAAAAGATGTTAGGGAGCTCTTACCGATTTCTCAGGGTCTTGAGCTCCAGAAGCTGCAACTCTGAGTTCCAAATCTTTTTCTCTAAACAAATTAAAGTTTTATATATAAAAAAGTTACAGTAAACACTATCAAAATCATAATCATTACTGAAACAAATTTACACACCAAGTCTATGCAAAAACATCTCCAAATATAAATAATTCCTGTAACTGACAATAAAAGCCTAAAATAATTGTGAAAACTAAATTTTCTGATCTGATACAAAGTAAATTAGAGTTCACACGAAAACTGACTTGTAATAAGTATCTCTAAACCAGTGGCTGGGGTACTTCAAAGTCTAAGCAATTCACACAGAATAAAGTACAGATGTAGAACAAAATCTTCACTTTGTGAAACAAACAAAAACCTTTTTTCAGAGTACATGTACATTTTCAGTTCACAAAAAGGGTAAAAAATAAAAATTAATACCATACTTGTTTTTTAATCCTTTTAATTTAATTTAATTTCATTTTTATGAGGAAGATTCACCCTGAGCGAACATCTGTGCCAATCTTCCTCTATCTTATATGTGGGTCACCACCACAGCATGGCTGCCGATGAGTGGTGTGGGTCTGCACCTGGGAAGTGATCCCAGCCCGCCAAAGCAGAACATGCTGAACTTAACCTCCAGGCCATGGGGCCAGCCCCAATACCACACTTTCGAATAAGAGTTTGTAAGAAAATGATGTTAAAGATGGCTAATATCAGACAGTAGATATTGGCTTTCTCTAAGATAGAGAAAAAAAGGCAAAACTAAAAGATGCTAGATCTCAAATTCTCTAGAACCAAGGTATCTATTCCTAATTCTAAACCATAATTAATATGTCACAGGTATTTCTATAAGAAAGATTACAAACACTGAGACATGTATACAATATAAATACCTGTGGATTTACGATGATTATTTTTATATTGCCTATATGTGTGTACTTACCATTTCACATTGTTAGAAGATAAAATACTTTTATATTTCTTACTATATATGGGATAATATACTGAGCATGTAGATAACAATAAATACTATCCTAAATTAAAAATTGAAGAAATTAATCAAGGTATGTAAAAGGCCTGTTATAGAATATATCCATAGTCTCATTTGTTACCTGTGACAAAGAAAATGAACACTCTCATAGTATTTCTTTTATTGCCCTGGTTGATACAATGTGGAGATTGAAACAGAAATGACTTACAAATACAAAATCACAATAGGAAAAGTATCTCTTTATTTTACTACGTTATAGTTACCATCATGTCACTTTACACAAATGCACTTTAAATTCAAAACACCTCTTTTAAATGCAAACCTTCCATTACCGTCTCTTGTTCTTCTGTTGTTCAGCCATTTGTTCTAGTAATTCTAGTCTATATTTCTCTTTCTTTCTCTGAATAAGTTCTCGATCTTCGCCTCCTAGAAAGTGGTGAAAAAAAAAAAAGTAGTCAACTCTTGAACAATGTACTCAACCTCCTTTTTAAAACCTCCATTTTTAATTATATCAAAGAATAATTACTGTATATGTAGAATATACAGAAAGTAAAATTATATGTATCATTACCTCTTCAATTAATTTTATAATTTATATCTACTATGTGTCAAATATAAGATACATTAATCCTTCCAAAATCTCTAAATTTAGTCCAAAATATTCTTATTTAAATAAGAGAATACTTTAATCCCCATCGCCATTTTTCCAATAATCAGGAAAATATCTCCACTAACACTTCCCACAAGCTCCTAAATTTAACAAATGTGTCCAAAAGGAACATCTCAAAAGCAACTGCCCCTCTGTTTTCAAACTTCAAAACCTTACTATAACTTGATTGCTCATTATCTCTTGTTCACTTCACAGGAGGACCCTCTCTTCTATTCTCATGGCCATTAACCTTGGATAAGACCTTTCTACATTTCACCTGGACTGCAGCAATAAGCTAACTAGTCTCCCAAACTCCCCCTCTCCCTGCTCCAATCCTATCTATATCCAGCACACTTATGAAAAATTAAGTATCTTAAAATACAACACTAATCAACTGGTGCCCTGCTCAAAAAAACCTCAATTCTACAGAAAAAAATAAAAACCTCTCACTCTGGTATCATTATGTGAAAATCCAATTGTGCAAACATTTCCGATCCACAGAAAATTATTACTGCCTAAGTTAATGACACAAAATAAACTCACTCTAGAAATGCATGATCTGGAACACCACACAAATCACAGGATATCAAAAATGCAACTGAACCAGCAGTTTTTCTAGTAACTTAATTATTAGTCTCCCAACCATTAGTGGACATACAGCATCTGAGTTTGTCTATTAAGCACAGACGTCCGCAGTAGTGAAGCTCCCACAGGGATAACATGAATTATGTTAAGGTTAATAATAATGCTTATAATCAAAGTATATATATCCATTCTGCTTCTGGTCATGATGGAGTAACAAGCACTGAACTTAACCTCCCACCACAAAAAAATAATAAATTAGGCAAAATACATGAAATAACTGTCTTTCAGACACTAGACACTGGACAACAGGCAGTGCAGGACTGTAATACTTGAGAGAAGGAAAATCACCTGGGTTTCTGCCTGAATGCAATTTTCCAGACCACAGGTAAAGAGATGGAGAACCCAAACAGACCGAAGAAACTAAGCTAAACTGAGCAAAGATCAAAATTCAGGAAGGCTAAAATGGCTGGAAGTTTAGGGCAAAGATCCAAAAAGAGCTTTAGAAATCCGTAGAGGGGTCTCTTCAGACTTTACTGTCCGCTAGTCTGTGCACACACAGAGCAAAATTCCATCAGCCTGGGCAAAAAACTATGGAGGACATGTAAACTGAGTAATTCTCAGACCTTCTCAAGTAAAGTGGAGAGAAATTCAAGCTCCAGCCAGCTAGTGATCCCCTAGGGTATTCAGAAAAGACCCCAGAAAGGTCACTCTATAATAGTGGGGCTAAACTATCTCTGTGAAAAGAGGCTACTCTACAGGTCCCTAGCTAAGCTTAAAGTCAGACCTCAAAAACAGTGGTCCCTAAGAAACAGAAAAATGTGACTGTGGCAGGCAAAATTCTAAGACAGATCCTATGTTCTCTGGCTTCTGGTGCTGACTCCCTGTATAAACCTCTCTCCTTGAATGTGGGCAGCACCTGATTTGCTTCTAGCTAATAAAATATGGCAAAGGTGAAAGGAATTTGCAGATATAATCAAGGTAGCAAATCAATTTTGAATTAATTAAAGGGAGATTGTCTTGGGTGGGCCTGATATAGTCAGGTAAAAGCCCTCCCTAAATTTAGAGATTCTCCTTGCTCGCATGATAAAGTGAGCAGCCATGGTGAGGGAGTTCATGTGGCAAGAAACCGTAGAAGGCCTCTAGGGATCGCGAGCTGTCTCCACCTGACATTCAGTAAGAAGTGAGGGCTCTAGTAACATAACCACAAGGAAATGAATTCTGCCAACAATCTGAATGGGCTTGGAGGCAAATCCTTCCCCACTCAAGCCTCCAGATGAAAAACAGCCTGGCTGATGCCTTGATTATAGCCTTGTGAGACCAGGAACACAGGACCCAGCTAAGTCATGCCCAGACTCCTGACCCACAGAAACTGTGAGATGATGTGGGATGTTTTGAGCCACTAAGTTTGTGGTAATCTGTGATGCAGCAATAGAAAACTAATACTCACACAGATCAATGGAATGGAACCAGGAGCCCAGAAATAATCCATGGACAGCTAATTTTCAACAAGGGAGCCAAGAACATACAACAGAGAAAGGAAAGTCTCTTCAATAAATGGTGTTGGGAAAACTGAACAGCCACATGCAATAGAATGAAAGTAGACCATTATCTTACACTGTACACAAAAACCAACACAAAATGGATTAAAGACTTGAATATAAGACCGGAAACCATGAAACTTCCAGAAGAAAACATAGGCAGTACACTCTTAGACATAAATCTTAGCAGCATATTTTCAAGTACCATGTCTGACTAGGCAAGGGAAACAATAGAAAAACTAAACAAATGTAGTTTAACTACATCAAACTAAAAGACTTCTGCATAGCAAAGGAAACAATCAACAAAATGAAAAGACAACATAACAATTGGGAGAAGGTATTTGGAAACAAAATACATCTCAACAAAACAATTTCCAACCCAATTAAAAAATGGGCAAAAGATCTGAACAGAGGTTTCTCCAAAGAAGATATACAGACGGCCAACAGGCACATGAAAAGATTTTCAACATCACTAATTATCAGGAAAATGCAAATCAAAACTACAATGAGATATCAATTCACTCTCGTCAGAATGGCTATAATTAACAAGACAGGAAACAAGTGTTGGAGAGGATGGAGTAAAGAGAACTCTCATACACTGCTGGTGGGAGTGCAAACTGGTACAGCCACTATGGAAAACAGTATGGAGATTCCTCAAAAAATTAAGACTAGAACTACCATATCATCCAGCTATTCCACTGCTGGGTATTTATCCAAAGAACATGAAAACACAAATGCACAAAGATATATGCACCCCTATGTTCACTGTAGCATTATTCTTAACAGCTGAGACTTGGAAGCAACCTAGGTGTCCATCAAAGGACGAATGGATAAAGAAGATGTGGTACATATACACAATGGAATACTACTCAGCCAAAAAACCTGATGAAATGTGGCCACTCGTGACAACATGGATGGACCTTGAGGGTATGATGCTAAGTAAAGTAAGTCAGAGAGAGAAAGTCAAATACCATGTGATCTCACTCATAAACAGAAGATAAAATAACCACAAACACACACACAGAGACAGAGACTGGATTGGCGGTTACCAGAGGGAAAGCAGGAAGGGAGGAGGGCAAAAGAGGTGATTAGGCACATGTGTAAGGTGATGGATTGTAATTATCTTTGGGTGGTGAACATGATGTGATCTAAATAGGAATCGAAATATAATGATGTACACCCAAAATTTATATAATGTTATAAACCAATGTTATCACAATAAAAAAAAAAAGAAACCTAATACAATAACCCATAACCATCAGAAAAGTTAGTCAATAGAAAAAAATCACAGGGGCCGGCTTGGGGGTATAGGTTAAGTTCACAAACTCCACTTCGGCAGCCTGGGGTTCGCAGGTTTGGATCCCAGGTGCAGACCTAGCACTGCTAGTCAAGCCACGCTGTGGTGGCATCCCACATAAAATAGAGGAAGACTAACACAGATGTTAGCTCAGCAACAATATCCCTCAAGCAAAAGGAGGAAGATTGGCCACAGATGTTGGCTCAGGGCCAATCTTCCTCACACATGCACACAGGCACGTGCGTGCACACACACACACATACAAATCGCATAAAACAACAGAGATGATGGATAACAAATAAGGATGTTAAAATTGCTATCATAACTATTCCCAAGTATTTAAATGAAAATAGGAACACAATGAGGAGGAAATGGAAGCTATTATAAAGAACGAAATGGGGAGTTCTGCTTCTGTTTAGGAAGTGGAAAGCCACCAAAGAACATTGCTCAGACTCGACAATGAGAAAAAGCTTAATCATCTACAAAATCATAACTTTTAAAAAGCCTATCAGAGAGCTGAGGTTACAAGCAACCACGTTAACTGAATTCCAAAAGGTATAAAAACCAATCCGAAGAAGATGAGACAAGCCAAGTGTTTTATCTTCACCAGAGTATAGAGAAAGGCAGCTGCCTTAAAAAAGCAGGTAAGAAGAAAATACAGTCATGCACCACATAACTAAGTTTCAGTCAACGACGGGCCGCATACACTACGGTAGTCCTATAAGATTAGTATCATACAGCCTAGGAGTGTAGTAAACTATACATACCATCTGGGTTTATGTAAGTACACTCTGTGATGGACCCACAATAACAAAATCGCCTAACGACACCTTATTCCCATCGTTAAGCGACACATGACTGTAACTGAAATTCATAAAGGCATTGTGTGGGGTGGAATAACAATGTAGATTCTCTGGAAGCCCCAGACACAAGAGGAATCTGCACTCACTTGCCCATCTCCACTAGATGCTTACAAGAGAGATCAGAGATGGAGTAATGCAGGAAATCTGAAAGAGACCTTTCTGAGGCAAAAAAAAAACACTGCTCGCTTTCCGGACTCTTCTCTTCTACAAAGCAATAGCCGTAATCCACCTGCTGAAGGGCAGAAAACCTGTCTGGAGCCAGAATTCTGCACTTATACACAGATCTGTTACTGTTAGGGGAAGGGCAGGGAATTCTCCCAGAAGACCCTCCACAGACATAAAGGAGAGTTTGGCTACCACTCCAGGGAGGGCCAGGAACACTGAGGTTAAAGACTCATTTCTGAGAACCAGATGCACAGGACCAGCCTTGCACTAAGGAACAAGGAACAGTAATCCACTGCTGAGGAAGGAGAAGTGTGGAGAGAGAGAGGGACGCCCGTCAGGGGCATACTGGTCTTGCTGAAAACTGAGGAAGGTGCAGGAACACTGAGAAAATCCCTCCACCACTCCAGGCCCCATACTAAGAACAAGGCAGTCAGAGAATTTAACTCTTCAAGCAAATGGCAGAAGAAGAGTTAAAAATCAATAAGGATAGTACAAGACATGAACATCACTATCAATCAAATTGACTTAACTGACATTTATAAACCACTATACTCAACAACCACACAATGTACATTCTTTCAAGTACACACTAAACATTCACCAAGATAGGCCATATTTTGAGCCATTAAAAAAAATGTTTTATTAAAAAACTCAAAGTGAAATTATACAAATTATCTCCTCAGACCATAAAGGAATTAAATAAGGAATCAATAACAAAAAGACAGCATGAAAATCCCCAAATATTTGCAAATTTAAAAACATACTTCTAAAGAACCCATGATTCTGTTATAAACCTCACAATATATTATTTTTGCTCTAAGTGGTCAATTGTTTTAATTTTTCAAATAAAGCAAAAGGCTCCAAATGAGGTCCTTGGGGCAAAATCATAGGAAGACAAATCTCAGTTCAATTGAAATGAGAATATTATAACAATTACAGCCATCTAAAAATGGAACATGCTGCTTCTGGAGAGAGTGAGTTCCCTATGGGTATATACTCATATAGGCTGAGGGGAAAAAAATATAACCATGAGATAAATCACTGGATTAAACGACTTTATTGCTTAGTTCCAAGCATTAGAGTCTATTATCTCACCAAATATTGATCCACAATTTCTGGATTGCATTAATGGTAAGTTCATGCCACTCAATCTTTAAATTTTCAGGGTAGAATAATCCATTTGTTGATAAAATTGTCAGCGGGCACTCAACACAGAAAGCCCATTTCTCCAATTTTTACCATCTTTAACAATATACATCATAAGAATGAATGAAGCCTTTACTCTGACCTACTAATAGGTTAAATTGGTCAATTCCCACTTAAAGACATTATACTGGAATAAAAGTGCTATGCCATTTTTCTCAAAATAGCCATTTCAGGGAAGCAAAGGTTTCAGAATACCATGCAATTATATATCTCTAAGCCAAGATTTAAATAACTGACTGATTTTAGGTTGAATGAACCTAAACTGTTATCCAATTTCCTCATATATTTCACTGAAACTAAATTTCAGGTAATGTTTTCCAATAGTTTTTTACACCACAGAAGAAACCTCTTTTCTATTTAAAGTTACACACAGGAAGTAAGGCTCTCTTCACACTGTTTCTGAAATTAAATTGTAACAAGTTAATATAACAAATCAACATGCTTATTAAGCAACGACCTTCATTTCTGATAAAATAAATAGAAAATTTGATTATGACCCTGATTTGAACAAAACACCTCAGAAATTACATGGAAAGAACATGAGAAAGGATGTTCATCAAAGGATAAAAAGGTTTAGTTCAGGGGAATTAAACTAAAATGTAAGACAGTTTTGTGCTAGCTAAAGAAACAAGAAAAAGACTGAAGAAAAAAATTAACATATAAAACAGATTATAAGAAATAGGCACAATACAACAAAGTGCTAATCAAATATGAAATTAAAAGCTTATTACTGAAATTAATATTCATTTATCATCTATAGAAAGCTCATCACTACATAAAAGATATTTAGCTTTAAAATTACACATAGAGCTATAAATACATGTTAAATACTTAGCATAGTGCCTATCATAAAGTAAGCACTAGATAAACATTTTCTACTATTAGCATGGGTAGTATTAATTACAACACCGAGTTCTCACTAAAGACCTTTTATAAAACATTCTGCAAAAGTTTAATCAACTGGCAGTGTTGTACATACCAAAGAGCATCCCCGCAAAAGGACTGCAGATCTCTCGGTTAGTAGTTTTGGATGGTTCATTGTCTCGAGCACTAAAACAAATCAAAAAGAATTAGAACCCAAATAATTTTCAGAAAACAAAAATTTAGAGTAAAATGTAAGTAGGAGTTATTGACCTTCAAAGTACTATGGACACTATTAAAGTTACATATTTTTAAAGTTAGGGTAAAAGCATGGCATTTTCTCTCTTTATACAGTGGGACCCCTATATATTCAGGATCTATAAACATGTAACCTTCTTCTTCAGCCTGCTTCACTGGCTCTACAGATTCCCAATAAAACCCTTTTTCATAAGAACAGTTACCCCAGTAAGGAAAATGAATATAAGTACACATAAATAAATCCTAAAAAAGAAGACAATGGTGATATCTGCACACACACTTGGAAAAAAAGATCATTCCTAAAAAACTCCTTCTTTAAAAGATACGAATGAGGGGCTGGCCCCGTGGCCAGGTGGTTAAGTTCGAGCGCCTGCTTCGGCAGCCCAGGGTTTTGCTGGTTCGGATCCGAGGCGCAGACATGGCACCACTCATCAGGCCACGTTGAGGTGGCATTCCACGTGCCACAACTAGAAGGACTCACAACTCAAATACACAACTACGTACTGGGGGGATATGGGGAGAAAAAGCAGCAGGAAAAAAAGAGAAGATTGGCAACAGTTGTTAGCTCAGGTGCCAATCTTTAAAAGAAAAAAAAGATATGAACGAGGAGAGAAAAGACAACTCCCTCAAAGAAGACTGAACTAATCAGACCCAAACAACAAATTCTCTTATCATTTATACATATATATATAGTTTTCTTCAAAGAAAATAGACACCCTTCCTGCCATATGACAATATTATCTTCACTATACACTATAGGTTTGGAACCATTTATTCTTGTATATGATACAAGAAAGCCTCATAAAAATGATAAAAATTATAAATAGAGAACATGAAAATAAAATACATATAATTTCCTTTCTTTTCAACATGACAGAACTATGTATGAGTACTAATTTTACACAGTAAGCTAAAAGTTATCTACTCAATAAGCTGAAAATAAAAAACAAAGTTTTGAAAGGAAAACTCACATTGCAGAAACACTTTCAATTTATTTCCAGTTATCTCACCCTCATAACTCCCAAGATATTTTAAATTGATTTTTTTTTATAAGAATTTTTTTTTTTTTTAAGATTTTATTTTTTCCTTTTTCTCCCCAAAGCCCCCCGGTACATATTTGTATATTTCTCGTTGTGGGTTCTTCTAGTTGTGGTATGTGGGACGCTGCCTCAGCGTGGTTTGATGAGCAGTGCCATGTCCGCGCCCAGGATTCGAACCAACGAAACACTGGGCCGCCTGCAGCGGAGCGCGCGAACTTAACCACTCGGCCACGGGGCCAGCCCCTTAAATTGATTTTTAGTCCATTAAATTATATGCTTATTTTTCCTTTCATTATTTCAAACAAATTTATATACTTTATAATGATAGGAACTTACTCAGAATACCTTGGCACACTTTATAACCAAAACTTGTTCTACAAAACAATGTTGTAAAGTACTAAAAATTTTCCTTTAACACATCTTGATCCTCTCCCTTCTTTTCCCTTTAATTCCTTTCTCACTAATAAGGAGGCTGTTAAAATACTATACCTTTCTACTTCTTCCGTAAGCCAATTTTAGCAGGTGCTTTTCACAGTGAAATCACTAAAGGGCAGAATTTATATTATATACTATACCTTTTATTTCCAGCAGATGAAATTCGTATGTTTGACTGTTCTGTGACATCACCACCACACTCCACAGGAGGCACACTCCCTCGTCTGTTCCCGTACATCCTTAAAAACACATTAGCTTATAGAACTTGTTCCACATACAGTGGATGTTCCTCTATCTCTTTGGTGGTTTTACATTTGATGATGGAAATATTAAAGGGAACAAAATGTTATAATGAATTTTTGCTGTAAACACATTCTAAAATTAATTCCAATGAGATTTGATTCAAGTATGATCTGCTGGTTAATAAGAAACACTAAAAGTTTAGAGTCAATAGTCTTTAAAACAAAAGGAGGTTATTACAAATTACTTCAATATAACTTCTGGAAACTTTTAATTTCAAAACTGTGCAATCGAGGCTGGCCCGGTGGCATAGTGGTTAAATTCGCACGATCCACTTTGGCAGCCCAGGGTTCACAGGTTCAGATTCCACGGGCAGACCTGCACACTGCTCATCAAGCCATGCTGTGGCAGCATCCCACATACAAAACAGAGGAAGACTGGCACCAAGGTTAGCTCAGCAACAATTTTCCTCAAGCAAAAATAAGAAGATTGGCAACAGGTGTTAGTTCAGGGCCAATCTTTCTCACCAAAAAAAAACCTGTTCATATACTGACTTTTTTAATCACTCACTTATTCAAATAGTTACTGAGCACATACTATGTGCCAGCTACTATTCTAGGCATTGGATATATGGACATTGTCCTTGCCCTCATGAAGATTACAGACAAATTTCAAAATGAGATCTTTTTTTAATCTAAATTCATAGGTTCTGGGAATTATTCAACTGCATATACAAACCTTTTTAACTTAAAAATACAGCAGCAGTCTTACCATTAAATTAAATCAAATGTAGCAAGCCACACATCTGCTAACACTAAATGACATGAAAGAGCAAATATTAGCAATAGGAATAGAAAACATTATAAACAAATAGGCTGATACATGAGTAGACGATTAGTTCACATTACTTACAAGGTCAGGAATAACGAAAAGAAAGAGTAGAATGGTTTTTTTCTTCTAATATTTTCAATTAATCTTTTTTTTTTCCATTTGGCAAACACTGATTTCTTTCGCTTAATTTCTCATACCAGAGAAACTAACATGACTTTTCATACCAACATTTATCAGCATCCATGAAAATCAGCATTTCATAAATCATATTTCTTTATGTGGCTGTTGGGTTAACTTATATTGTCTATCAAGAGGAGTATTAGAAGGAAATATGGCTGTTAAAGTATTATTCAATACTTTCGGTGAATTTCATTATCACATTAAAAACAGCAATTTTTAGAAGAAAAGGAACTTATCACTCTCCACTAAGCCAGCATATAAAATTCTTTCTTCATTTGTTTCCATCACACAAGCTATTGTCAATACCATCTGTGGAGAAAGGACTATCCAGAAGTGTAACCTTAATAATGTATGACCCGGCATGACACATAAATGGCTTCCATTTTTTCATCCATATCTAAAACAACAAAACTCTCCACAAGCCCTTTTAAACCAGAACTTCAAGTTTCCTTCAATTTATCGAAACACAGCTGACTTTATACCTAAAGCCTAAATAAGTGCTCAAATCTCTCTTTTAAACTAACACATCCGTTTAGTGTCATTTTGTATTTTTACCACTTAAAGAACAGATAAATATAAACTAAAATTCAAATTTGTAATTAACAATATCAGGCAACCAATTTAGTTATGCTGGATCTATATAAACAGCCATGCACAGAAAAAAGTTAACACAGCAGGCCAGAGATTGCCTACCCTTAGCCTGAGCTAGCCTGTTTTCGAGGCTGGCCCTTGGCTGGGACCTGGGAACTAGATTTGGGGAGGGGTCCTACCATTCTCAGAACTGGCAAGAGTGGCTCACTCTGCCTAAACTGCAAACAATATAATTTACGTTGAACATCTGCTTTCCTTCAGGAAGTCCAGAATTTTGGTACATGCTAGGAAAAGGGTGCCTATGTAACCAGCCCCCAATAAAAACATTGGGCACTGAGTTTCTAACTGAGCTTTCCTGGTAGACATTTCACCGATGTTGTCACAATTCACTGCTGAAGGAATTAAGCCTGTCCTGTGTGACTCCACAGTGAGAGGACTCTTGGAAGCTTGTGCCTGATTTCCTTCAGACTTTGACCCATGCTTCTTTTTCCTTTGCTGACTGTACTTTGTATCCTTTCACTGTAATAAATCATAGCCGTGAATATAACTATATATACAAAGTCCCGTGAGTCCTCCTAGGGAATCACCAAACCTGGGAATGGTGTTGTGAACCCATGACACAAGAGACAAAAGCAAATTAGTTGATGTGGTAAAGTGGTGCCTATATATCAGTGAAAGTTTTCAAATATAGAGAAATTTAAATTCACAAATTATTTAAAACATGACTTGAGATTAAATCAGAATTAACCAGAATTAAAGGCTACTTGGACATACAAAAATCCTTTCTAAAATGTACTGAAGAGTTTGTGACTTGCTGCATTTTCAGTTAAGCTGTCTAAAGACAACATTTGGACTTGCAATTCTAGCTTATCTTTACACAGCTATACTCAAAGTATGCTGGATCCAAAGCATCTACACTACAAAATGTTTTACAGTTTCTTCAATATGTATAGATATCTTAGTAAAGCAAGCACCGTTAAGCACAAAAGTATATTTTCAAAGTTCATTCTGAATTAAAGAAATTTAAGAAATGATTTTATTTATGTATAAGGTCAAAGGTCTCTGCTAAATTCTACAGTAAAATCACAAAGATTTCCTAATGAACTGCCCATATGAAAAATAGTTTAAGGTGTACCCCTTCACTAAAGAAAAAAATTGATTAACAAAATTATAAAAGTCCCCTCTGTCACTGATAATTAAAATAAAATCAAGAGTGGAGACAGGGCCAGCCCAGTGGCGTAGTGGCTAAGTTCGCATGCTCTGCTTCGGTGGCCTGGGGTTCGCAGATTCAGATCCTAGGTGCAGACCTAATACCACTCATCAAGCGGCACTGTGGCGGCATCACATAAAATAGAGGAAGATTGGCATAGATGTCAGCTCAGCGACAATCTTCCTCAAGCAAAAAGAGGAAGATTAGCAAGAAATGTTGGCTCAGGGCCAACCTTCCTCACTCCTAAATATGCATTTCACTACAAAGGATAAAATAAAATCTTAAGGCATCCTAATCAATTTATGAAATGACTGATGATATGATTGTTTTTGATATGATGATATGATGCTTACTTTGTTAAATCAAGAAAAAATTACTATATACAAAGAGAGACTCCATAAATATTTTCCCATAAGTTACTAATATAAGATCTTAAAAAAAAAAAAAAAAACTAGACAAGAACTTAACAAGCTATGAAGCCAAATTATAGTCTGGAAAGTTAGACACCTTATTTTCTATAAAAATATCCCTATAATTGTAATGGAATTTCCTTCATTTATTGAACTAACTTTCATATTTCTAATAAATTTAGCATTTAGTCACTCAATTATCCCTTTTAGTTTACTTTAACAGCTTTAACGGTGGTCTTACAATTTATTTTAGAAAACTTTACTGAGGAAAATGAAGTCCTCTCTGCAGACGGGAATTCATGAAAGCCAGTAGTAGTTTTACTATTGCTCTCTCTTAAATCCTCCCAAGATTAAGGAACGGTACTATCCAGAAGTAATGAACTCTCTAAATGTCTAAGAACAGTCTGATTCTAATCACAGTCCAGGGGTTCAGGTTAGGTCTAGTTTGCCCCTGAGAAGTCCTTTCTGTTTAGCTATAGTTTTAGAACAGATTAAAACTATAGCTGTGACCCAGAATTAATCTATCTAAATACATTTTAAATCCATAGGTTCACTAACCACGCCTGAATACATTAGGTTTTGTCAGAAAGGGACAAACCTCATAAAAGAAAGAATCTTCTTCCTTTGACATAGAAAATCAGATTTGATTGAGGGAATGAAATAACTGTAAAATTACTTTACCATCCTACTATCAAAAACAGAAAAGTCAAAAGTATGTTAAATGGAAAAGGCTTTTTCTATTTTCTTGAAGACATGGGTCAATAACTCTAGTTAACTGGATTCAAATCTCAATACTCAAAGAAACTAAGTTTACTCTAAAAATTAACAAGTGTGTTTATCTAAAAATAAAAAATTACTCTCTTACAGAAGAAAACCGAATTGTTTAAAACCACAGGTATTGAGCCACAACTAAAAATATACAACTATGTACCAGGGGGCTTTAGGGAGAAAAAGGAAAAATAAAATCTTAAGAAAAAAAATTGAAAACCACAGGTATTTTTCAGCAAACTAATTTAAATCCGAATGAACAACTCCTAAATGATAATGAATAACTTATCTTTTTTCCTTCATAAACCACAGAATCAAACTACTTCAGAAATAAATTTACAATGTTTATGCTATTAAGAATAACACATTATAAAAGTAAAATATTACCATCTAGATATTGGTCCTAGGTTGATACAGCTCAGAGAGAAAGAATCAAATTTATCCTTACTTAAAAGAAAATCATATAATTCATAATAATTGTTACATCATCTTGCTTTCATACCAAGAATTTATCTAATGTGAACGAATTCTGCTATTAGGGATGCTTTCAACTGCCGAAGTTACAAGAAAAATACTGAACTGTTAACTGGGGATCACTATTTTTCTCATTGTTTTCAGTTCTTTCCCAACTTTATATTTACTTTAATTCAATAACAAGTGTTTTTCTAATATCAACCAGATGTTTAAAGTGGGGAAGATAATTAAAATGGCCCTTCCGAAGATAAGTGAAAATTAACTACTATAAGAAAAAAAATAATAAAAAATTAAATAACTCATTGTTCTAACAAGCCACATCTCCTCATTTATGTCTTACATATTAAGCATGCACACTTCTTAGAACATCCTACACTAAGTAAGCAAGCACTCAATCCATGTAGCTAACATACATATTCTGCTTTCAGATAGAGTGTTATTTCAGAATTTTATTAAATAACTGCTGAGATTATAAACTAACAAATATTAGCACTAACTGAATTAATCACATAAAAACTAAAAAACCAGCTTTTTAATGCTAATAATTTCTTTTACTCATTAACATTGGTTATAAAGTAAAACACAATAAGGTAATACATTAACTTCTATACCTCAAGTTAATACATAATAAAGACTAGAATGACTATATTTAAAAAGAACCTATAAATTTCAAGCATTATAAGACACACTATTCCATTCAACTTTAGGAAGCTCCTAAAACATTATAAATTTTACTCAAATTGGTATATGTATTAATAAATAATACACACACAGAGAATGCAACAGTCAAGCAAAGAGCTAACCACTTTGTTAACTAAAACACTCTCAGTGATTAATGATGAGTTTAAGAAAGTAAAATCATTTCCTGGCTTTAGCTTTTCCATATTTCAAGTGGGGAAAATATTTCATTAATAAATACATTGTGGTATATGAAAAAGTCTAAAGGGTAATTAAAAAAGAACTGAGACCAAAAATATAAAAATAAAAAATTATCATAAATCAAAACTAGAATTTATCACATGCTGACTTTTAGAAGAAAAAAGAGAACAAGGGAAATGAAGAATAAAGAAAAATTAATTTTGTACTTCTCACATCAGTTATAACTATTTTTTATCACGAACTTCTGGTTAAGATTACAGTATATAAGAATAAATGGTTAGAGCATGAGACCAAATGCAGTTACACATTTCTTTAGTCTCAAACATTTCACTAACATGTAGTCATTTTTCCTAACAACCACTGCACCTGGTAAATAAAAACGACTGAATGATTGATGTGAAGTCGTGTTTTTTTTTGCTGGACATAAGGAACCCACATATCTGAAATACAGAAATTCAATTTTAACCTCAACTGCCATAGAGACAAGGTAAGAGTTTAAACACTGACAACATGGAAGTAACGTATAATAAGGATTTACATTTTGAAGAAACACTTTAAAAAATTTTTAAATGTGTAACAGGAATTATTGTCACTCATCCTCATGTTTAATCTATTCTTAAAATACTACCTGGGGAAGATTATATAGAAAGAGTTCACTTCATTTATGGGATAGATAAGAAAATAAGGTGATTCTCAAATAATTAGGCTGAAATTCATTTGTTAGTTCATGCATAAAATTATCACAGAGTATAATTATAAAACTAATAAAATATATAAAAAACAAAGCAACAACCACCACAGTAAGTTTCTTGAAATTCCAAATTTAAAAGGTATGCATTAGGGGGTTGGCCTGGTGGCATAATGGTTAAGTCACATGCTCTGCTTCAGCAGCCCAGGGTTTGCAGGTTCAGATGCGGGGCACAGACCTATGCATCACTTATCAAGCCATGCTGTGGCAGGCGTCCCACATATAAAGTAGAGGAAGATGGGCACAGATGTTAGCTCAGGGCCAGTCTTCCTCAGCAAAAAGAGGAGGACTGGCAGCAGATGTTAGCTCAGGGCCAGTTTTGCTCAGCAAAAGGAGGAGAATCGGAGGTATATATTTGCTCAGGGCTAATCTTCCTCACCAAAAAAAATGGTTAAGTATTACATTACACTCTAAAGGTAAACAGACACCATAAAGAAAAAAAAGTTCTCACATACAAAGAAGGCACCAAGAGTCCAAGATTACCTGCAGTTCCCCAATTGAAAGTTCTTTTGGATTAGGCAGTCTTTGACTACCTTCAGATATAAACATTTTCAAATATAACACATTACAGGATTTGGAGCACTTTCTGAAGTACAAACAATTAGATTCAAAGCAGAGATAAACTACAAGTGGCACTGCAAAATTCTAATCCTTCACTCAAATTACCTAATTCAAGGAGAATATTAAAAAGATTGGGTGAGCAGAACATAATAGCTACAGAATAAAGAATAGATGGCAAAGAACTGTAAAGGCTTTGTATTATTATTAATGATTAGATTACTGAATGTGCAGTATTATGTCTCAGGAAATTTCCTAAAATAGTAAAAAAGTAATCTATTTGGACTAATAAATGTAAGGGGTCCCATAAACTGCCCAAAATTTAGATTTAACCCTTTCAAGTTAACAATGACAAATAGGGGACCCTGTCATATTTCTAACTTCAAATCAAAAGTTAGATTAAAAAATAGTAAGTTTTAAGTATTAAGATAAATGACAATAAAAGAAGACCCCACTGTGGCACTTAAGAAACTACAAATCATGTCAAAAAAAAAAAAAATCATCCCAAGGAACTGAAAAGCAACTGAAAATTTGACCAAAACAATTCAGTGCCATTTTCCTTAAATAAATGTTCGATAAATAACTTAAAAACAACAAAATATATTGATAAAAATACTTAGTGGAGGGGCCAGCCTGGTGGCACAGTGGTTAAGTGCACACGTTCCGCTTCGGCGGCCCGGGGTTTGCCAGTTGGGGTCCCGGGTGTGCACACGGCATCGCTTGTCAAGCCATGCTGTAGTAGACATCCCACATATAAAGTAGAGGAAGATGGGCATGGATGTTAGCTCAGGGTCAGTCTTCCTCAGCAAAAAGAGGAGGATTGGCAGCAGATGTTAGCTCAGGGCTAATCTTCCTCAAAGAATAAATAAATAAATAATTTTTTTAAAAAGTACTTAGAGGAGAGGAACATTAAAGGAATAAACTGTATTTCACCTATTTTAAGGTGTCCTTTTTTCCAT